>NC_041391.1:526928725-526965458 GCF_002162155.2 Triticum dicoccoides | reverse complement strand
AAGGGTTTACTTGTTCAGCTATAGTGTGAGGCTGTCGTTGCCGAAGAATAATAAGAGGTCCGGGTGAGTGCAGGGATGGCCAGGCCAGCGATTGGGAGTAGGGTGGAGCGATGAGGCCTGCACTGTAGCACAGATGGCCACAGGAGGCAGGAGCAGGCGGTACGACCAAGCTGGTTTGGGCGGCTGGAGCAAGAAGACCACAGGTTGAAGAAGTAGCTTGGCCATTGGATTAACATCCTATGGTCACTGTAGCTAGAATCGTTTATTATTGACTAAGTTGACAAAGCCCTTCGTCCGTGTTAACTTTCTAGGCCCACAAGTTGTCCTCCAAATAAGGTGGGTCCTAGCAAGTAGGGGGAATCATTTGTTTTGCGCATAATAAGGAGGCACTTCCTTGCGTGCGGCCGTGGACCCGGCTGTCAGCCTCTCCACGTATAGTCCTCTTCTGATGGAACTCGTTCCATAACCACATTGACCACTCCGCGCCGAGAGCACCAAGGCTGTGGATGATGGCGAGGCATATGAAGGGATTGACCCAGAGCCAGGGAAGACTCTGCAGTTGTTTCCCACGTGGAGGGGAGTATGAGGATTTACTGGTTCGGCTATAGTGTGAGGCTGCCGTCGCCAGAGAAGAACATGAGGTCTGGGTGACTGCAGGGATGGCCAGGCCAGTGATTGGGAGTAGGATGGAGCGGTGAGGTCTACGCAGCAGCACAACAGGCCAAGGCAGGCAGAAGAAGGCGACACGGTCGGCGCTGGTTTGGGCGGCTGGATCAAGAAGACCAGAGGTTGAAGAAGCATGGCGGTCGTTGGATAGACATCGTACGGTCACTACAGCTAGAATCATTTATATTGACTAAGTTGACAAATCCTACATCCCCGTCAACTTAGTAGTCCCACAAGTCAGCCTCCGAATATGGTGGGACCTAGCTAGCAGGGCATATTCATTTTTTATGCGTAATAAGGAGGCAGTTGCGTGCGTGTGAAAATATAGTTAGTGGGTCCGAGATGTCAGTGGGAGGAACATTGTTTCATGAAATATAAAGGCCCTTCCGGTGGGTCCATGCTGTCAGGTGAAGGAATCGTTATTTTGCACATAATAAGGAGGTTGTGGACCCAGCTGTTAGCCTCTCCATGTACTATCCTCTTCCGATGGATGTCATTCATTGACCATGTTGACCATGCCGTGCCGGTAGCACCAGGCGGTGGACGATGACAAGGCCTAGAAAGGGAACGACCCAGAGCCAGGGAAGACTCGACAGTGGTTGCCCACCCGGTGGGGAGTACGAGGGTTTACTGGTTCGGCCGCCGTTGCGGGAAAATAACAGGAGGTGCGAGTGAGTAGAGGAATGGCCTGGCCAACGATGGAGTAGGGTGGGGCGATGCGGCCTGTGCAGTAGCACAACCGGCCATGGGAGGCGGGAGCAGGCAGTCCCATCGGCACTGGTTTGGGCGGCTGGAGCAAGAAGATGAGATATTGAAGAAGCAGCACAACCATTAGATTAACATCCAACAGTCACTGCTGCTAGAATCGTGTGTGGACTAAGTTGACAAAGTCTTTCATACACATCAACCTAGTAGACCCACAAGTCAGCTGATGACCCACAAGTATATGGGATCAAGCTTACTCCTTTCGATATGTAAGAGTGTCGAACCCAACGAGGAGCAGAAGGAAATGACAAGCGGTTTTCAGCAAGGTAATATCTGCAAGCACTAAAATTATAAGTAACGAGTAGTTTGATAGCAAGATAATTTTTAACGAGCTAGTAACGGTAATGGTAACAAAAGTGCAGCAAGGTAGCCAATCCTTTTGAGGCAAAGGACAGGCCAAAAGGGTCTCTTATGATAAGCAAAGTGTTCTTGAGGGCACACGGGAATTTCATCTAGTCACTTTCATCATGTTTGTTTGATTTGTGTTCGCTACTTTGATAATTTGATATATGGGTGCACCGGTGCTTAGGTGCTGTTCTTACTTGAACAAACCGCCTACTTATGATTAACCCCCTCACAAGCATCCGCAACTATGAGAAAAGTATTAAGAATAAATTGTAACCATAGCATTAAACTTTTGGATCCAAATCAGCCCCTTACGGAATAGCACATAAACTAGGGTTTAAGCTTCTGTCACTCTCGCAACCCATCATCTAATAACTACTCTACAATGCATTCCCTTAGGCCCAAATATGGTGAAGTGTGATGTAGTCGATGTTCACATGACACCACTAAGGGAATCACAACATACATACCATCAAAATATCGAACACATATAAAAATAACATGATTACTTGTAACAAGATTTCTCCCGTGACCTCAAGAACAAAATTAACTACTCACAAATGGTAATCATGCTCAAGATCAGAGGGGTATTAAATAGCATAATGGATCTGAACATATAATCTTCCACCAAACAAACTATATAGTAATCAACTACAAGATGTAATCAACACTACTAGTCACCCACAAGCACCAACCTATAGTTCCAGTACAAAGATTGAACACAAGAGATGAACTAGAATTTGACAGGAGATTGTGTTGTTGAAGATTTTGATGGAGATTACCCTCCCCAAGACGGGAGAGTTGTTAAGCGATTATGGTGATGATGGTTTCCCCCTTCGGGAGGGAAGTTCCCCCGGTGGAATCGCTCCGCCGGAGGAAAAAAATGCTCCTGCCCAAGTTCTGCCTCGAGATGGTGGCGCTTCGTCCCGAAAGTCTTCTCCTTATTTTTTTAGGTCGAAGTGACTTATATACCAGAAGAGGGGCACCGAAGGTGGGCTGGGCTGAGCACAACCCACCAGGACGCGCCTGGGGGGGCTGGAGCGCCCTGGTGTCTTGTGCTCACCAGGTGCCCCCCGGTAATTATTTGCTCCATTTTTTCTTTTTTAATCCATAAAAATTCCTCGTGAAGTTTCAGCTCATTTGGAGTTGTGCATAACAGGTGGCCTGACATAGCTTTTTCAGGTCCAGATTTCCAGCTGCCAGAATTCTCCCTCTTTGTGTGAACATTGCATATTATGAGAGAAAAGGCATTAGAATTACTCCAACAAGCATTATTATGCATAAAAACAATATAAATAATAGTAGGTAAACATGATGCAAAATGGATGTATCATCGGCCTCCAAAACTGCCCCGAACAACATATAGCCTGAAATTTCTAGCCAGATTCAAATTAATTTAAAAATTAAACATATCTTAATTTAAAATCCAATGATGTTTTACCCGCATAAAAAAAATAAAATTTATAATAACAAAATCCAAAAGAAAAAAGTAATCTGGAACTAATTGCCTGTTTACCTTTTTTTTTCATTTTACAGCCCATTTCTTATTACTTATAGCCCATTTTCTGGGCAAGATGAATGCATCCCTCCTCATCTTGAAATATTTGCGGCCCAATAGGGCATAGAAAATCAAGTAGGCCTCCGTTGGTTATTCTGCAAAAAGAAAGAAAAAAACTGGGTTGGTCATGTGGTAAACATATGAAATAAAAGCCTGGGCTAGACGGGCCACAACTCCCACACAACCCAGTTGATACTCTGCTCCATCCCGAAAACAAAAAAAATACTGCACAAGCTGCTGGGTCCCGGGTGTCAGCCGCTCCTTGTGCAGTTATCTCGCTTATTTACTACGTTGACAATGGCGTGCGACCCAGATGTCAGGAAACCATCAGGAGGAACCATTTTCTTCTTGTAATAAAGGAGGCACTTGCTTGCCTACTGCCATGATCCTGGTAGGTCCCTACTGTCATCCTCACCATGTACAATCATCTCCATATTCCTCTTGGTCATTGACCATGTTGACAACACCGGAGGGCGGCGCCGCAGTGAGCAAACCAAGGCGGAGGACGATGTTGAGGCCTCAGACGGGAACGAATAGGAGTCGGGGAAGATATAAAGAGTTTTAGGGTGCGATGTGGCCGTGATGCGTGTGTGGCAGCACAGCCAGCCGTGGGAGGTGGGAGCAGGCGATCACACTGGCACTGGTTTGGCTTTGGCGGCTGGAGGAAAAAGAGACTGAAGAAACACGACAGACATTGAATGCCAATCCAATGGTCAAGGTTTGCACAATCATTTGTTGACTAAGCCGACACCACATAGCATACTTTTTTATAGGAAGAAAAGAAAAACTAGGCTCGTTCGCCAAATAACATTCCCAAAACTGCCACCGTTTGACCTTGCGTTGCAACTAAAACTCCCAGGAAAATGCATTCGTTTTCCATCCTCCTCCTAGGCAATGTTCACCACATAACATTTCCGAAAATCAAATACTTGAGAAGGCATACAGAACAAGATACTGTACCAGTAAAGAGATGTTGCCAAGTTTTAGAAAAAAGAGAGACATGCTCCTGTAGCTGGCTTGAATCCAAACCTAGACTATGACTATATATAGTGTTATGATATTCTGCAAGTAATGAAACTGACATATCCTACGTTTGCTTCTCCTCTTCTCTAGTTACTCTGCCTAGCATCTGAAGCTCTGGCCGTAGCAACCATGTCCGCTGGCGACTCGTCCACCCGCTCTTCAGCAGGCAACAACCATATATGCGCAAAGTCGCCACCCGTACCATCACTTGTGGGTCTCATCACACCCCGCCGGCACACTCACCGCAGCCGGTTGCTCATCGTAACCCGCTGCTGTTGGTGTGGTGCCACTGCTGCAAATCACACAGAGTCATCCGTCGCGTTTAAATTACAATCCTCAACCCTTGCCGAGTCTTCTTCAAATGCCCGAATCATGGGGTAATAACATGTTGAAGTGTTGTTCGCCTGTTTTAGTTGCTGCTTCTTTTAGTAGTTTGGTTGATGATCTTCCAATTTGATTCGTGCAGAAAAGGGAAGATTCGTGTGATTTGTATTTTCGGGAAGTTGCTGATGTGGGGGAATGGAACTACGTTGATTATTTGGTTAGCCGAGGAATCCCAATACCAGCAGGTTGGGGGGTTGGACAAGTAACTGAAGGAACAACAAAAGTGGAAGATGTAGAGCAGAAGGTTAAAGATGTAGTTCATCTGATCATGTCCAAGCAACAGCTGCTGAATGGCCTTGATAGCAATGAGGAGATGAAAGAGCTTGTGAAGATAATGGGCAAGATTGCTGTGCTCTGTAGGATGATTGTCTCTTTATTTGAAGTGTATGTAGCACTTGTGATGTATTCAGTTGCTATGGCATGAGCACTTTGCTGAAACTAGTAATGAATGAAACCTGTTTAGCAGGCTAGGCATAGTATTGTGAACACCTAATGATTTCTATTAACGAAAATCGGGGGTATCCTCTTTTGCTCATAAATAAAATAAATAGCAGAGGCCCTTTTGCTAATATATAAATAAATTAGCAGAGGCCCTGTCGGGTCAGCTTTGTTCCCATTCGAAGACGTAGAGAAAATTGCAGTCCAACAACAAACTATGCCATCAAATACAAGTTTCACAGCCAAATATGAGTACAACTAAACAACAATGTCATCATGTTTTAGTCGTCATACAATCACCAAACACAAATCAACATACATAATAAGTAATGTTCTCACAACAAAATAATAAACAATAAATTCATTAGGTTTCAGTTGTCATAGCGAACACAATTTCACATAGTAGATAATAAGTTGTCTTCTCACAGGAAAATACGAACAAAA
This sequence comes from Triticum dicoccoides, assembly GCF_002162155.2. Classification (NCBI taxonomy): domain Eukaryota; kingdom Viridiplantae; phylum Streptophyta; class Magnoliopsida; order Poales; family Poaceae; genus Triticum; species Triticum dicoccoides. The sequence goes on along the minus strand of NC_041391.1, from coordinate 526,959,835 downwards.
GCAATCTAATCATCATCCACAGCAGCAGCGTTAACATCTTCTTCAATCGTAATTTCCCCCAGTGTCATCTTCTTATTCATCCCCAATGTCCTCGAACGTTGGCGTCTTATTGATCAACTCTCGTATGACCACAGCCCGACAGGGAATATTTTTGCCAGTGCTATTGACGTGATGGTTCTCAAAGATACTGCGACCATCTATGGAATCTTCTACATCAGGAGCAGTGTAAGCATCGTCTTGTTGTGCAACTTCATTAAACGAATTCCTCTGCTCAAACTTTTGCAATACTCTCCAGCCATCGCTAGATGCATATGTGTCTTCGAAGAAAAATATCAGTGTTGCTTGATTTACCAAAATAAAAGGCTCATCGGTGTGGTACGCCGCCTTGACATTCATGGATTTGAAATAATCATTAACTTTGGGTTTTGCGATCCTGGAAACAGGTTATATCAACGACAACACAACAGAACCACACACTGATGAACCTCAAAATTGGAGATATACTGCAACTGAACAATGTCTATTATGTTAGCATACATTTCAGTTATCTCTTTATCGTACGTATCCGTGCTCATGACGACATTGTTTTGTGTGTTCCTACCTTCGTTGCGTGCAAGGGTGTTGTAGCGCACATCTCCAACAACGCAATATTCATAATGTCTTACCCGAGTATCAGGACCCATTGCTAGTGCGTAAAGGGCATCATTAACTTCATGCCCATCCTCCCGCATCTTCTTAACCTATGGTTATAAAATAGACAAGCTGATCATCTTACGTACTCAATATATTAAAAAACTAGTAGTGCAATTAAAAAGCTTACACGACTCTTGAACCATTTCACAAATCCTACCATAACCAGTTTGCCAATGTTTCTCGGATTTTGCGCTAGTAAATCCTTTTTGTAGATGCTGCACAACATAGTGATCACGTCAAACATCTAAATATATAAGAATGTGTTGCAAGTTTAGTAGATTACAATGTATAAGCTGCAGTACTTAGCACATATACTCGATATAAGGTATAATCTCAGGACAATTATTCAACACATAGCAAACCATTTTGTCCAAATCTTTAGGTTGGTCACCTTGTCGACTCTTCTTGTAACTCGAACAGAATAATTGAAAATGTTGAGCTCGGAATTGTCTTCACCCACCCTTTTGCTAAGTTGATCAGCTATTTCAATGTATTTTGAGAAGAATGTCAACGCTTCTGTAGCAATGTAGGCCTCTGAAATGGAACCCTCAGGTCTAGTTCTATTCCTAACATAGCCCTTGAAAGTGCCTAGCCGCCTTTCAATAGGGTACATCCAGCCATACTGTATTGGACCTCTAAGTAATGCCTCATCAGGTAGATGAACAGTCAAATGCACCATCACATCGAAGAAGGTTGGAGGATATATCTTCTCAAGGTCGCATAGGATAGTTGGTATCTTGTCTCTAAGACGCTCCAAAGCATCTATCCTGATATTTCTACTACAGAGTTCCCTGAAGAATTGTCCCAACTCTGCAAGTGCTCTGTATAAGTCAGGGCAGCCCAATCCTCTAAGGCTAATAGGTAAAACCCTTTGAAGTAGGACGTGGTAGTCATGAGTTTTCAACCCTTGTACCTTGTTTCCATCTGCACCGACTCTCCTTTCAGGGTTGGATGCAAATCCATGTGGGAATTTCACACATGACAGGACCTTGCAGAATTCTTTTCTTTTTACCTTGTCCAAGACGTACATAGTTGGTGCCATATCCCGTGATGCACCATCATGATTCACCTGCAAATCAGTTCTGATACCCAGGTGTGTTAAATCAATCCTAGATTAAGGTATCTTTCATGTTGCCTTCAATATTAAGAAGTGTGTCGATAATACCATCATATATATTTTTCTCGATGTGCATCACATCAATATTATGCTGCAGACTCAAATCTTTCCAATACTCTAAGTCCCACAAAGTGGACCTATGGCTAAACAACAATGTCTCTTCTGCCCTTCCATGCTTCCTTTTCCCGCTACCATTATCAGGATGGTTTTCTGGTGTAATATGCCTGACCTTCTCTAATTCCACTTGCAACTCATGGCCGGTGAGCCTCTCCGACGCATCACGGTTTTCATTCTTTGCATCGAATACATGTCTTTGGTATTTTGTAGGACACGGCTTGTCCTTGGAAAGGAAATGGTGGTGTCCAATGCAACAAATATTGCTAAGTATTGCGTATGACAATGGATTCTTGTCACAGCGAACACATGCATTATAACCATATTCGCCCTGACATAGTTCCCAAAGTTGGGTAATCATGGATGCACCAAATTATAACAACACACATAAAGAAATCAACTGGTGGGCTGCTATATAGGTCTCGAGTGAGAACACCCCTCCATAGCTGTTGAAGTTCCTCCACAAGAGGCTCCATGAATAAATCAAAATCCTTTCCAGGACTTTTTGGACCTAGGATGAGCAAGGCCATCATGTTGTTTGATTCTTTGGTGCAGACATTTGGTGGCGTGTTGTAAGGGATAACAAGCACTGGCCACATGCTATATGTGGCGCTCTAGTGGCCAAATGGGTTGAATCCAGCTAAGCCAAGTCTAATGTTTCTTGGCTCAGCACAAACTTTTTGTGTTTCTGATTGAAGCTTATCCAGTCGCTACCATGAGATGGATGGCTCATTACATTCTGATCTCTGTACTCCTCGTTCCTAGAATGCCACAGTACATCCTCTCTTGTTTCAGCATCATGAAACAACCTATGCCATCTTGGTATAATTATAAAATGTCTTTGAACATTATGAGGAATCCTCTTCACAGCATCGCCATCTTGAGGATTTTCATTTCAGGCATTTACTTAAGTTAGCATATCCTTCTGGAATAGAACACAATTATTCTTACAAACATGGATCATATCATATCCAATTCCAAGTGCTCGAAGGAAATTCTTCATTTGATTGTAGGTGTGTGGCAGCTCAGACGCATCCGAGTATGATTTACGGAAAGCAGCCAACATCACATCAAATGATTTGTTGGTCATCTGCTCAGATGTCTTCACCTGAAGAAAGGTGACCATAGCTGAGAATACTGACAGCTTATTTCCTAGGGTGACTACCATGTTGCATTGTTCCAACATGCGGGCCCACCAATTTTCTTGTGCAGGTGAAAGTTCACGAAATGCACAAGCATTTCGTAGCATTGATTCAATGTTGGTCAAACTCACTGGCTCCGCCGCCACCACCTCCTCCTCCTCTTCCTCCTGGGCATCAGGCAGATCAAGATGGTGATCTGCGGTTTCCACGTAGTTAGTAACATTGACGTTTGTAGCTTCACCATGATGAACCCACCTAGTATATGTGACCGACATCACATACAAGTGTAGATGATTTTGCAAAATTGAATGGGGTCTTGAAACTGAATTCATATAGCTGCTACATGGTCAGAGCACATCTGATTTTGGACCACCGTACTTAGCTCTGAGAAAGTTCATGAAGTTTTCAACCCCCTCGACATATGCAGGGGAGAATCTTCGAGCAGAAGTTATCCAAGTCATCTCCATCTGTTAGACATACAAATTAGTTCATCTACTAGATATCACATTAAAAGCATTTATGTTTTTTATAAAGTACAGAAAAAAATACCTAGGTCGATGCCTACAGCTATGGAAAGATATTTGGACTGGCAGATCTAAGTAAAGAAATATATGTAAAACAAATTCAGCAAACAAATTGAGTGCTAAATTATGGCAGGCTATTTCAGCAATCAATGAGGCCGAGCACACAACCATCGAAGGCCATCTCAGCAACAAAGATTGAGTATAAAATGGTGTCAAGATATTTCAGCTAAAATATATGGCAGGTTATTTTAGCAACTAATCGGGCATGGCATGCCATCTCAGCAAAGCAGATTGAGTGCAGAACAGGGCAAGGAAGCTTCTTAAGAAGAGCATATCACTACTAGGGAAAAGGCTAGAAGTAGCGCCGGATTTAGGTATACCAGTAGCGCGGGTTGGCATGCTACTGATACGGCACTACAGCTAAAGTGTATCAGTAGCGTGTGTTTGCCCGCGTTGCTGCTATACCTGCTTAGCAGTAGCACTTTTGGTAGAGAGCGCTACTGGTAGTTACTAGCAGCGCGCCTCCCTACCCGTGCTACTACTATTTTTGCGTATTTCTTTTTTGTTTTATGTCATATTCATACGCCATTATACAAGTTATCATATAGTAGCAATTTAGAGATTGTTTTATATCAGAATGAGTTATTACATCATTGGGTGAAAGAACCGTGGATTAGTTTCAAGTGCATGGATCCAAAGTAACCAATGGTCACTTTGGATCCAGCCACTTGAAACTAAACCGCGGTTCTTTCACCCAATGACATAATAACTCATCATCATCATCATATCATTAACAACTTATCATCATAATACATCATTGTCATATAACACCTCCTCATGGTCATCATGTTTATCAATGAGGCATCATATAGAAAGTTGGTCAGTAGTCATAATCACAACTCCTCCTCATCATCAACTCTAACACAATGTACCACATAATAACACATTGTACCTAGGACCTACTTCTCTCTCGTAGGACCTACTACGTTCTCTTAGGTAAAATAGCATAAAACAAGATAGGCCCTTACTCTCCATTATGGAGAATCGAGATTATCCTGTCTCAAATTCTTGCCCTTCGCCTAATGTTGCTTCCAAGTAGCTCCCTACGAGTGACCGTACATTTTTTCCAATCTTTGATTGTCATGTCTTCATTGGTTTTAGAAATCCGATATGAACAAGAGTGATTTGTAGGATGACCTGGCCGTATATGCAAAACATCAAGGCGACCTTTCTGAAACATCAGATGAGGCACACACTCCCGCGGGATTATCTCTTGAAAAACATAGTAATAACTTCATAGTTAGCAATGTAGTTCAGTTTTAGAAGAATTTATGCAAAAGATGCACATATGTCGTAATACTAAAAAATCTTACCATGACATATCCATGGATGTTAGCATAGTTCAACACGTGCACTAGTGGCACATATTGACCATAATGTAGAGGAGTTTGATAATACATATTGGTAATTCTCAAGATCAGGACTAAATGCAATAAGATGCTTTCTCTCCTAATAAGTTAATTATGAGCCATCGGTGTAGTAGGTTTTGTCTACCATCTTCTGCACATTCTTTGAATAATGAAAATAAGCTATAAATGGAAATAAGCTATCAAATATTTTGAAATAAACAATATAAATTACTTAATAACTATGTTTGAGAAACTCACATAGCGGTAGAATTGGAAGCGTATCAACAAGGAACCAAATGTCCAAATTATCTTCCTCGATGTCAGGATTACCAAGATCCATGGTGACAAGCATACCCTCATGAAAATCATACATCTTGCAAAGTGCTTCCCAATTCGGGCAACCAAAAAGGGAGACGCTCTCAGAATTGTATAGATTTACCTCAAAATCCATACCATGATGGGTCATTAGGTGAATTTTCTTTGTTTCCGTACTCTCAGGATCTTCAAAATCCATCCTCTCCAAGACATAGCGTCTTGCATGGCATGGGATAAGCTAGTCGAATTGTAAAAGACGAAAATTACACGTTGAAGTAGTAGAAGTCGAGCTTAATTATGAAAAAAAAAACACATTGCGTCATAGCATACCATTTCAACATCGCAGGTCTCCTGGAGCTTAATGCTAAAGCGCCGACCTTCTACCAAGTGAGGCCTGTCGAGGAAACCCTGGTTGTCACCACACGAGGAGCACTCCACGCGACTTTCGTCCGACGACATTTGCTATATTCATAATTCAAAGATTAAAATTCTAAAATTCAATATATGTAATACAAAAACTAAATTAGATCATTATTATTTAGCACGGGTTGATATCGGTCTGTCGAGTCTTTTTTTGAAAACTCTTAGCTCACATGGTGTATATATTCGACCACTAGTGATGGTCGCTCCTTCCTTCATCCCTAAGTGCATTAATACGAAAATGTCTAGCACACGGGCATGAAGGAGAAGCGACCCCCACGACAACAGTAGGAATTCTTCTTCTCTCATATATGGTGGACAAACTCCCTAATTGATTTTTCGACCGTCGGTGATGGTCGTTACTCCTCCTTCCCCTAGTGCCTAACAAAGGTCTAGCACAAGGAGAAGAAGGATAAACAACCCCCACGACAATAGTCGGGTTTCTTGCTCTCTCATATATGGTGCAGACTTTCTCCCTCACTCATTTTTTGATTGTCATGTATGGAGCCTCGATAGACTTAAAGTCAACCTGAAGTGCCATTTAATTATCTTCCTAGAAAATCCAGGCCACTCGATATTTCCTACATATTATAGCACAAGTCATGACAAAATTCACAAAAAAATCCGGCATGACCTTTGCTAAAAAGGACATATTGAGCGCCTGAAATTTGCCGGAACGGAAATTAATCAACACTCTAGCAAAACATGGGCCACTCGAAGGTGTTACCTGCAAACATGGCCACTTGGGCAATCACATATCCTATTTGCATTCAAACTTGATGGTCATTGCATTTCAATGGTTGAAAATATGAACAAAAACATTTCAAAATATCTTATAGGACTCATATTGACATGGAGATTTGGCTAGTCTCACCTCGAGATCAGAGGGGGTCTGTGACGGGGACGACAGCGGCAACGACATGGATATTTGGCTGCAAAAACAAAATAGTATTCAAAATAGTGCTCTCCAATTTTAGCATTCAAAATAGGAGTAGTTCTCCAATGTAAGCATTCAATAAGCAAAACTAAATCATAACATAAATTAGTATTCAAATTAGCATGCATTCAATAAGCAAAACTAAATCATCTCTTGCATCCGTACATCGTTGAATACTATCACTAATACATCTCGAATAGTCTCATACATATAACCTCACTAACACAGCTAAAACCCTAGAGAAGACGGGTATCGGCCCGGGCGGTGGAGAAGGAACCATCACAGGATCACAGCTCCAGTGAGATCCCTGAAGAACCTGCCAGGTATTGGAGAACCTGCCCTCCAACGCAACCATGTAGTGACGGACTTGCTCATCCTCCTCGCTGACACAGTGATGTACCACCTCCACGGGGTCCTCAAGCCTCCGCACCATCACTGGCCCACGCAACCGCCACCAAAGAAGGTTCGGGTCAATGAAGGGTTGGCTCCTCACCAAGCTGCGCCTCCTGAAAGGTAGCGCATCCCAGTACCAGCCCGACGGAGCCCAGTCCCGGACATAGCCCCTCTAATCAAGCAGGCCTCCTCCGCCGAGTCGAGGACGAGGATGCAGGATAGGCATCGTCGATGTCGATGCGGGAATAATTTCTTTAACTAAAAAAGTAAACTAGTTCTATTAATTTTCGTACTAAAAATAAAATAGTTGTATTAATTCAACTAGTTCAACTAAGCACATACTATAAATAAAAATAAACTAGTTCTTACTAAAAAATAAACTAGTTCAACTAGTTCTATTAGTTTTCTTACTAAAAAAACTAGTTCTATTAATTCAACTAGTTCTTACTAAAAATAAACTAGTTCAACTAGTTCTAATAATTTTCTTACTAAAAATAAACTAGTTCTATTAATTCAACTAGTTCTATTAAGTTTCTTACTAATTCTATTGAACACTTACTAAAAAACAGTAAAAAACTATATTGAATTTTTTCTCTAAACTAAACACTACTGCCCTAGTTAAACCCTACTGCCCTAACCCTACTGCCCTAGTTCTTAAGCATCTACAAGTACTAACTAATTAGATGAACCCTACCTAGGTACTTAAGCATCTACAACTACTAAAGCACCCATTGATGAACCCTAGGATTTTTTCCTAAAAACTAATTAAGCATCTACAACTACTGCCCTAATTAACATCTAGTTTACAATTAACCATCTACAACTACTGCCCTAATTAGCATCTAATTTGATGGACCCTAACTAATTAGATGAACTCTAAAATTTGATGAACCCTAGGAACCCTAGCTAGGAAGAGGTAGGGGAGGAGGAGGAGGTGGTGTAGGCGTGCTAACTCAGGCGCCGGCGGAGTTAGGGAGCGGCCGAGGGAGGGGCACGCAGCGTCGAGGTCGGGGTCGGGGTCGGGCGTGCGGCGGAGGGCGACGATGTAGGGGGGCGTCGAGGTCGGGGTCGGGGACGGTGTTGAGGGCGCGCGGAGGTCGACGAGAGAGTGTGTGGCGGCCGACGGCGATGCAGGGCGATGACAGCAGCAAGAGCACACGAGTTGGATATGGGGGAAGTGTCCGTGGAGAAGAAGAACTGCATGCGGTTATGTCAAAAGTAGGAGTAGCGCGTTCTAGGAAAAGCACTACCACTACATTATCTATAGCTAACTTAGCTATAGCGCTGAATGACAACACGCGCTGCTGTCCTAAAAGCACGCTGCTGCTACACCTTTCACCTTTATTTTTCTTTTTCATTTATTTTCATTCACATTTTCTTTTTTTTCCTTCCCCTTTTTCTATTTCTTTCATTTTCATTTACTTTTCTATATGTTTTTCATTTTATTTTCCTTTCATTAGCAGTAGCGCTTTCTGCGTAAAACAAGATGCTACAACAATCTTAGCAGCAACGCGCTTTGCTTAAGCACGCTACTACTATTGGTAACCTTGAGAGAACAGTAGGGGAAGTTTAGTTGTAGTGCTTCTTCCGTGACACGCGCTACTGCTACAAACTTAGTTGCAGCGCGTTTAGTTGACACGCGCTAGTGGTAAATTGTAGTAGCGCTTCTTTTTGGCCCACGCTACTGGTAAGTTTCTGTGTATAAGGTTTTCCCTAGTAGTGTATTGACTATAAGGGCTCCTTTGATTCAAAGGAATTTTATAGGATTTCTGGAGGATTAAAATCCTTAGTATTTTTTCCTATGTTGGCCCTTTGATTCATAGGATTGAATCCCACGGGATTCTTTCCTATGGAATCTTTTGTACTACATTTCATAAGAAATCTAACATCCCCTCCAACCTCTTTTTACAACTCCTCTGTTTTACCCGTGCCATCAAACACTCATTGCTACTTCTATAGGATTCAAGTGGGCATGCCACTCAAACCCTATACTTTTCCTATTACTACATTTCTAAAATTCTATGAATCAAATAGACCCTAAACTATTTTGGCAAGTAGTGAGATTAACAGCGTCTATTAGCTAACATTAATCGGTACTCCGACATGCACGGGGCCTTAGTCTGGAATGCGCGTACCATGGGAGAAGTTGGTCGCCGTGCGTCTCTGCAAGAACATTGCTAGCAGTGGCAGCACGGCTAGAGGACGGCAGTCTACGAGAGCGTACTATGGGAACGAGAGGATCGCCGTGCATCCCCTCGAGAAATCGCGGTGCCGATGTATCGGTGCAGCGGAGAGTGTAGTGTCAAAACATGTGGCTCTCGCATAGGGGTCCCGAGCTGTGGATCTAGGATCGATGGGGAACAAGGGATGATGAACACGATATTTATCCAGGTTCGGGCCCTCTCGAAGATGTAAAATCCTACGTCCTGCTAGATTGTATTTTTATGTATGGTATGGTTACAGAGTAGATCTACCTCAAGATCAAGCGAGCTAAACCCTAAGGTATGAGGTGATGAATGTAGCTCTCTCCCTAAAGCCCCTAAACCCTACGGTTTATATAGACACCAGTAGAGTTAGGGTTACAAGCCATGAGTTACATTGAAGGAAATATCACGCTAAACCTGACTTGGTGGACACACCATGACTCCGAAGATCTCTTGTTCGGTCACGAATCCGTGCTCTAGCTCGGGCCCACAGTGGCCCGTCAGTCCGGCCCATATGTAATAGGTCGATGGCCCATGGACCCCTTAGTCCAGGACTCCCTCAGTAGCCCCCAAACTAGCCTCCAATGCCAGTGCTTGTATCAGGCATCCGCACATATAATCGTCTTCGGCTTGTGAGGAAAGTTCTTCGTTTCATCCTGTGCATATTCGGAGTTTGAGCGGTGTCCGAAATCTAGAATGTCTGCTTTACTTAGCCTTGAAGGTCAAAGTGCTCGAGTGTGAACAGTGCCCATGCCTGACGGCTTTTAGCGAAGGGTCACGACTGTTCATAACGTTGAACGGCTGGCAGTTCTTGATGCGCGGCTCAAGGCCGCCCCCTATTGACACGTCTCATCAAGGCAGAGATCGTGCCCTGGTTTTTAGGGATATGATCAATGATCTTGATTCCCCCACCCATGCATAATGACGCGAGCATATCAGGAAGTGGAGAAGCCCACGGTATGAAAAGGGGAACACGTGGCTCCTCCGTGGCTTATAAAGAAGGTACCTGCTACAGTTAGCATCTCACACCTTCTTCCACCTCCTGTTGTTTCCTCTCCAATCTCTAGAGCTCCAGCGCCCTGTCCTTCTGCTCCATAGCGAATAATGTCCTGCCCTCCCAAGCCATGGCCGGATCCGGTGCTAACGGTGAGTGGGACGTCTCCATCGTCACCAAGAACGACATCTTGGAGCTGAAGCAGTCGGCTACTTGTCGGCCGACATCGCTCATCAGGCCCCGGAAGAGGGCCAACTCATCCCCATGCCCAAGCAAGGCGAGAGGGTCGTATTCCTCTCCCATTTTATCCGGGGGCTGGGATTTCCTCTACACCCCTCCATAGAGGGGCTTGATGTTCTTCTATGGGCTAGATTTCCATGATGTAGCCCCCAACTCCCTCCTCCACATCTCGGCCTTCGTTATTGTCTGTGAGTCCCTCCTCCAAGTCCACCCACACTTTGGCCTATGGCCGAAGGTGTTCAACGTCAAGCCCAAGGTGGTTGGCAGTGCCCAGGCGGACTGCAGCGGGGCCATGATCAGCAAACTGACACAGGTACACTGGCTGAAGGGCAGATTCATCGACACTGTGAAGGTGTGTCAAAAATAGTGGTTCAACATCACCGAACCAAGGGATGCTGCCTGGACAGCGGCTCCCGAATTCAGATCCAAACCCTTGGCTAGATTGTCCTCTTGGACTGCAAAAAGTCCGAACTAGGGGTCCACTTCCGATGTGAAGGCGCTGTAGAAGCGCGTCTTCAATGTGATGGAGACCGAAGCCAAGCTAACCAATATGGTCCAAATTATGCTCAAACACCAACTCCTCCCTTCCCAGGAAAGGGCCGAACTGATGTGGGCGTACAAGCTTGAAGACCCGGCCACCACGCAGTACCTCTTCGGCACAACCCACAACAAGGTGTGGAGTCTACTGTTCAAGCCTCAAGAGGAGTGGCCGGCCGAGGGGGAGGACATCAGCCTCGGCCCTGTGAACCCCCCGAGGGAGGTGAGTGGTATTTTTCCTGACATGTGTTCGGATAGTCATATCATGCATGATTTGATCTAAGGCTCCCTTAATGGATTTTTGCAGTGCTGGCTCGGAAAGGCCGAGAAGATCATCGGTCCGGCGCTGCTGCCCGAAGGGCCCCGATCGGCCCAGCTATAGAGGCTGCTGGTCGTGGTGCCTTACAAGGTGCCGACAAGAAATGCAAGAAGAAGAAGGATGTAGAGGAGGCCAAGGAAGGCCTCCGCCGTAGAGCTCGTCCAGACACCCGATCCAGAGATGCTACAACCCCGTCTACCCAAGATAGGGAGGAAGACGAGGACGAAGAGGAAATCACCCCCTCACACTCCGAAAAGAGGGCAGCATCCATCAACATCGAGGAGGTACAACTCCTCAAGCCCCCAAAAGGCAGTGTTGGCCCAAGCGAACGCTGCCTGACAGCTGAGACTCTGATGAGGAGTCTGAAGTGTCTGAAAAGGTTCTGGAGAGGGAACCTAGGGTCAAGCCCCTTGCTGCCAGGTATATATTTGGCGTTTTTAGTCGCTTTTATTTTTAACAATCCCTTAGTTATGGAAGTTGATCGTGTGTATCCACAGTCCACCACGTGGCCATCCCGCCGAGCAGACCTCGGAATGGATGTCTTCGCAGCCGAACTGGCAAACAATAGATCCGCGTCGCACTCCGTGCCTCCCCCAATCCTCGAATAGGTTGGGGAAGTGTTGTCCCGGAGGACCCCTCCCCCTCCGAACACGGGGGAGGAGGGCAACACTACCATGGCCAAGGCTGACGCCTTGGTCACCGAAGACTAGGAGGGTGTGTCCCTACTGGCTAACACGAGAGAGGGGGTCCGAACCATCCGAACCCCCTGAGCCATCCATACCGGAGCCCCCAAGGCCCTCGAAGGTGTCGGTTCCTCCTTCCAATGAGGAATCGGTTGGGGGCCTGACGCTTGCACCAAACACCTCCGACCAGGCGGCAAGGGATGGATGAACATGCTGGAGTTGGTGAACAACTCTGTTATCGTTGATAGGCACCGCTCCCTTATGGGTGCAGTTTTACAGGGTGTCCGGTCCATCCAATCCGGACTAAACGACACTGTACATGGCCTGCTAATAGGCTTTGAGGTAAGTCAAGTAATACTCTTTTCCCATAAAGTGGTTTTTATCCCTTGGTTTTAATATTTGAATAGGTTGTATGTATAGCAGCCCTCGAGACTCTATAAGAAGTACATAGAAGCTTGCAGAGGGTCCAAATTTACTAGGCCAATGTTTAAAGTAGTGTGAACTTTTTTTATGTCACAGGCATCTTCCGTGGCCGCAGTTGCTAATGCTGCGACGCTAGAGAAGATGGTCCATCCAATCCGGTCTAAACGACACCGTACATGGCCTGCTAATAGGCTTTGAGGTAAGTCAAGTAATACTCTTTTCTCATAAAGTGGTTTTTATCCCTTAGTTTTAATATTTGAATAGGTTGTATGTATAGCAGCCCTCGAGACTCTATAAGAAGTACAGAGAAGCTTGTAGAGGGTCCAAATTTACTAGGACAATGTTTAAAGTAGTGTGAACTTTCTTGATGTCACAGGCATCTTCCGTGGCTGCGTTGCTAACGCTGCGACGCTAGAGAATATGGATCGGAAGCTCAAGCTCTCCTATGGAGAGCTTGACCTTGTCAACAAGTAGCTTGATGAGGCACAAAGTGATCTCATATAAAATGCAGAGCTACTATTTCCTGATACTTGGTGTCCGAATTGTCTATTGAGCCCCTGTTATTTGGTTACTATAGCTGCTGCCATGGAGGTTGAGAGCCTCAAAGCGACACTTAAGAGAGTTGAGGCTGAGGCGGCCGAGAAAAAGGCGGCTACCGAAAAGGCGGTGACCGAACTGGAGACAGCAAAGACTGCTGATGAGAGGCACGAGGCTCGAGTGGCCGAAGTGCAAGGAGAGCTCAAGGATGCTATCAAAAAATGTGAGGCCCTCGAGCAGAAATGGAAGGAACAAACCTCCAAGCTGTCCAAGGAGGACAAGGAACTCCGGGATGCCAGGAAGGAGGTGCGGGGTGTTCGGGAGTTGCTTAATCAAGAGAAGCAAATCGCCGATGGTAAGAAGTACTTACTGTAGAGTGTTTTTGGCGGCAACAGGTTCGCCTTGCTGAAGTGGGTCTGGTGCTCTGCTGACGTCTTCACCGAGCTCCTGAGGAGTGTGGCGGCTGCGGTGGAGCACTACGCGACGCGGGAGGATGACCCCAAATCTCGGCTTCTCTGGTCGAAGTTCTCGGCGCCCAAATACCCTCGACTCCTTGGTGACCAGATGAAGCAAATGATGGAGCTGCATCGGACGGCTGAGCTAGCCCTGAAGGATCTGTGTGTCTGTCTATAGCCGGCTCAGCCTATTCCAGACAACTATTTTGGCTTGGTGCAGAGGTTGTACGACACATTGCCGTGGATCAACACCTTTAAGCGTTCTGCATGCCTTGAAGGGGCGAAGTTGTCCATCGTGAAGACTATGGTGCATTGGCCGAGGATCAAGCCGATGGACATGGCCACTGGTCCTCCGCCAGTTGGGAAGGAGCACGTAAACCTAAACTGTATTTTGCATAGGTTATGGACGGTGCTCAGGCGATAGAGGGCCAGTGTTCCCAGGATGTAATCATTGAGTGATTGATTTTGTACCGAACATTAAGCTTTACTATGCGGCTCGTTTTTATATGATATCATGGTTTGTTTATTTTTACTCCTATGCGGCCATTTTTATTCTAAAAGTTACCTGTCATCGGCTTCAGCCCCCAGGTAAATGTTACGAGGGGTGTTTCATCTCTGCACTATTGCCCTTAGTTGATGTCTCGGTGCCCGAAGGCGTTAGTTCGAGAGAGAGAGAGACTAGGCAATTAGACTATATGGCTTTATCATTTGCACTTAGCCATATATAGGAGCTTGATGGCAGGGGCTAGTGACTAGCCCCCAAGTTTTCGTGATGTATGCGGGAGCCGAGGCATGCCTTTGTAGTCACGTGGTTTGTGATAGGACGAACCCTTCATATAACACAGATAAATCACCAACGATTTCTTAGCTTGACACTTGTCGTCGGATCGCTGACCAGTTCTCGCTTACTATGATGGTTTGTTTTCGGCTTTCTCCCCTGAGGCACTTGATTGAACTAGCCAGAAGCACAAGTAGGGGTTCTCCCTTTACCGTCTTAGCCGAACATGCGTCACATAAGAGGGCAAGCACAGGAGCGGGGCAACCCAAGTATTGACCCAAGACATAGTTCAGAACTGATGCATATAGTTCCATATCCAAGACGCCGGGCACTCGACGTGAGACGGTGCCGGACTTTATATGTACAGCTGACGGAAAAAGTCAGGCCTTTGGTTGAGTAGCTGGTTTATTACACGAGATGTGTATACCCAGCTATTCGAGGAGCGGGAAAAAAGGAAAAGGAGAAAGAGAGAGCATTATAATGCGGATGACCAAACACCATAAAAGATGTTTTTATTTTCCATAGGCTCTGGACGTCTATCCGTACAATTCAAACTGCTGAGGCGTTTATGGTAGGAAAATTTTACAGAGGAAGGTTTACACAGGGCCTTGATGTGTGGGTCGAAGCATCAACTATGCCATGTTGTACGTCTGCGCCTTTCCTTCTGCGAGGTGGAAAGGAGTGAATTGGACATCCGTTTAAAATGTCGTGTGCTGGCGAGGGGTTCCTTCAAAAGGGACCATGGGATGTAATCCTGCCATTGTAGCTTGATGCTAAGCGAGTCTGGAGTCCTGCCCATTATCGCCCACGGATGTGGTGATATGATAGTTCAGTTAAGCCAAACACATGGTGTTATAGGCCCCCACGACCGCCCATGGTATATTGAGCGCGAAGTTGTGCTGATGAGGCACGTAATGCGTGGAGAAGGCGGTGGTTCCATGGGGAGTGTATCCCTATTTTCGGTGAACGCAGGCGGGTTCCCATGACGGGGATCGGGCTCGGGCCCGTTTAAGTGTATCTTTTGCCTTTATGATGGGATGATACCTTGACCTACTGGCGACGGACTGGTCTTCGGCTGCCAGGGCCACAATGTGTTCCTCAGTCCGGAGTGAGCGCTCCGTGTTGCCGTTTATGATTATGATGCTTGCAGGCCCATGCATCTTTAGCTTGAGGTATGCGTAGTGTGGGACATCGTTGAACTTGGAAAACACCGTTCGGTCGAGGAGGGCATGATAGCCACTGCTAAATGGGGCGACTTCGAAGATCAAGTCTTTGAATTGGAAGTTGTCCAGCGAGCCGAATACTACTTCCAGCGTTACCATGCCTGAGCATCTGGCCTCTACACCCGGAATAACCCCCTTGAAGGTGGTGTTGCTGGGTTTGATCCTTGATGGATCGATCCCCATTTTCCTCACTGTGTCTGCGTAAATAAGATTGAGGTTGCTGCCTCTGTCCATTAGGACTCTCGCGAGGTGGTACCCATCGATAATGGGGTCGAGTACCAGGGACGCCGATCCTCCATGACGGATACTGGCCAGATGGTCCCTACGGTCAAAGGTGATCGGGCAAGTTGACCATGGTTTGAACTTTGGCACTACGGGCTTGACGGCGTACACATCCCGCAGCGCGCGCTTCCTCTCTTTCCTTGGTATATGGGTGGCGTAGATCATATTCACCATCTTGACCTCAGAAGGGAAGGGCTTTTGGCCTCCACTATTCGGCCTGTGGGGCTCCTCATCATCCTCGCGTCGAGGGATTTTGCCAGAGTCATCGGGTATTTGCTTGCCGGCCTGTTTTATCACCCAACAGTTATGGTTGGACTAGTTGGCGGGCTTCTCTGATGTGCCGTGGATCTACAGGGCCTATCCAGGATTGTGTCCAATTTAGTTGGCCCGTCCTGATTGCCTTTCAAAGGCTTTTTCTGTGATCCGGTCTTCGGATTACGAAATCCAGCATTTACTGTCGTTTCGTCGGTTTCGCCGTCTTTGTGGTGACACTTGTTCTTGTTATGTTGTGGCTTTCCGTTCCCATACCAGACCTCAGAGGTGCCAGGGGCTTCTTGGTTGGTTCTTCTATGAGCCAACCAACTATCCTCCCTGGCACAGAATCAGGTCATGAGGGAGGTAAGCGCCGCCATTTTCTTCGTCTTGTCCTGGCCGAGCTGCCTTGCTAGCCGTTCATCTCAAATACTATGCCTTAAGGCGGCTATGGCTTCGGCATCTGGATAGTCGACGATTTGGTTCTTCTTGGTCAAAAACCGGTTCCAGAATTGCCAGGCTGACTCATCGGGCTGCTGGATTATGTCGCTCGGGTCATCAGCATCCGGAGGCCGGACATAAGTACCCTGAAAGTTGGCTCGAATAGCATCCTCAAGCTCCTCCCTATTCCTATGGAGTCTTTGGGGAGGCTATTTAGCCAGTGTCGAGCCAGACCTTTGAGCTTCAATAGTAGGTATTTGATGGCGTGAAGGTCATTGCCTCGTGTCATGTGGATGTGTAGTAGGAGTCTTCAATCCATATGGCTGGATCCGTTGTTCCGTCGTAGGGCTCGATATTTACGGGCTTGAAGCCCTATGGGAATTGGTGCTGCATCACTCTATCTATCAAGCACAGAGGGTGAGCGCCCCCTGACTCGGGCTACATCACGCTGGAGACCATCTATCATTTGGGCTCGCTGTTGTTCTCGAGTTCTGTTGTTTCGATCTAGCCAAGCTTCAGTAACTATCCTGACGAAAAGGAGTTGTCTTTGGGTCCATAGATGAACCTTGTCAGACCTGCACTCACATGTAGGTCGCATTGTAGGTCGGTTTTATCGGCCTACCTATCCCATCCTCGAGGGGGATGGTCCGGCTGGTCCACCTGAGTGTGCCATGCAGGTGCTGGCTCTATGACCTCATTGTCAAATTGTGGCAGAAGCTTTTGCATTGGGTAACTTTTTGTATGCCGCTCGTAGCCGTACCCTTCTTTGGCAGCTAGGACTTTAGTCCATCTCTCATTGAGGGTGTCTTGCTCGACCTTTATTCTCTATTGTTGTTTCTTCAAGCTTCGCACGGTGGCAATGAGCTACCGCTTTAACCGCTCTTCATCCAGTGAGTCTTCTGGGATGATGAAATCATCTTAGCCCAAACTAACCTCCTCTTCGGAGGGGGGGGGGGTAGTTGTTGTCTTTGGAATCGCCGAGGTCCTCTAGGTTGAGAGGGTCTTCCTCCTCGTGATTGGCTTGAGGTTGCTCGTCAGCACCATGGTCCTCGAGGTTGTCCGCATTATCCCGAGTGTCGTTCTCTCTGGTGTCTGTGTTGCTCGCATGGCTTTGGCTTGCCTTGGAGCGATGGTGTTGTATGCGGTGCCTATGCGGCTCATCGTCGGGCTTGCCGCTATCCTTCTTGGGGGTGTCGTCGTCCTTCGGAGTGTCCACCATGTAAATATCTTAAGTGGACATGGCCGTCCAACGGGTGGTGCAGCATCGGTTTTGGCGGTGGCTCCGCTATCCTCGTCCATGAAATAGGCGTTTTCCGAAGTGTAGTCCAACATGTAGGTCAAGTCCTCGGCCATTGCTACGTCTTGAGCTTGCGTTGGTTTTCCTTGAAGAGGAAAGGGTGATGCAGCAATAGTAGCGTAAGTATTTCCCTTAGTTTTTGAGAACCAAGGTATCAATCCAGTAGGAGGCTCCTCAAAAGTCCCACGCACCTACACAAACAAACAAAGAACTCGCAACCAACACAATAAAGGGGTTGTCAATCCCTTCCCACCCACTTGCAAAAGTGAGATCTGATAGAGATAGTATGATAAGATAAATATTTTTTTGGTATTTTATATTATAGATGCAAAAATTAAAGATGCAAATAAAAGTAGATTGAAAGCAAATACGATAAAAGATAGACCCCGGGGCCATAGGTTTCACTAGAGGCTTCTCTCAAAATAGCATAAGTATTACGGTGGGTGAACAAATTACTGTCGAGCAATTGATAGAAAAGCGAATAGTTATGAGATTATCTAGGAATGATCATGTATATAGGCATCACGTCCGTAACAAGTAGACTGACTCCTGCCTACATCTACTACTATTACTCCACACATCGACTGACTCCTGCCTGCATCTAGAGTATTAAGTTCATAAAGAACAGAGTAACGCATTAAGCAAGATGACATGATGTAGAGGTATAAACTCATGCAATATGATATAAACCCCATATTTTTATCCTCGATGGCAACAATACAATACATGCCTTGCAACCCTTTGTGTCACTGGGTAGGGACATGGCAAGATTGAACCCAAAGCTAAGCACTTCTCCCATGGCAAGAAAGATCAATCTAGTAGGCCAAACCAAACTGATAATTCGAAGAGAGTTGCAAAGATAACTCAATCATACATAAAAGAATTCAGAGGAGATTCAAATATTTCTCATAGATAAACTTGATCATAAACCCACAATTCATCGGATCTCGACAAACACACCGCAAAAAGAGTTTACATCGAATAGACCTCCACAAGAGAGGGGGAGAACATTGTATTGAGATCCAAAAAGAGAGAAGAAGCCATCCAACGAATAACTATGGACCCGAAGGTTTGTGGTAAACTACTCACAACTCATGGGAAGGGCTATGGTGTTGATGTAGAAGCCCTCTGTGGTCGATTCCCCCTCCGGCAGAGCACCGATGAAAGCGCCAAGATGGGATCTCATGGATACAGAAGGTTACGGTGGTGGAAATTGTGTTTCTTTTGCTCCCGGATTTTCTCGGGGTACGTAGGCTTATATAGGAGGAAGAAGTACGTCAATGGCCGCTCGAGGGGCCCACGAGACAGGGGGCGCGCCCTATAGGGGTGGGCGTGCCCTACCATCTCATGGCCGCCTCGGCCTCGGCTGCTTCTTTAATTGCACTCCAAGTCCTCTGGATCACGTTTATTCCAAAAATCATGCTCCCAAAGGTTTTATTCCGTTTGGACTCCGTTTGATATTCCTTTTCTTCAAAATACTAAAATAGGCAAAAAACAGCAATACGGGCTGGGCCTCCGATTAGTAGGTTAGTCCCAAAAATGATATAAATGTGTAAAATAAAGCCCATAAACATCAACAAGGGGTAATATAATAGCATGGAACAATCAAAAATTATAGATACATTGGAGACGTTCAAGAATCCCCAAGCTTAATTCCTGCTCGTCCTGGAGTAGGTAAATGATAAAAACAGAATTTTTGATGTGGAATGCTACCTAGCATAATTCTCAATGTAATTTTCTTTATTGTGGCATGAATGTTCAGATCCAAATGGTTCAAAATAAAAGTTCATATTGATAAAAGAAATAGTAATACTTCAAGCATACTAATCAAAGCAATCATGCCTTCTCAAAATAACATGGCAAAAGAAAGTTCATCCCTACAAAATCATATAGTTAGGCTATGCTTCATTTTTGTCACACAAAGATGTTCCCAACTTCTATACCCCCGATGACAAGCCAAGCAATTGTTTCATACTTAAATAATCTCAAACTTTTTCAACCTTCACGCAATACATGAGCGTGAGCCATGGATATAGCACTATGGATGGAATATAATATGATGATGGGGATTGTGTGGAGAAGACAAAAAAGGAGAAAGTCTCACATTGACGAGGATAATCAATGGGCTATGGAGATGCCCATCAATTGATGTCAACATGAGGAGTAGGGATTTCCATGCAACAGATGCTCTAGAGCTATAAATGAATGCTCAACAAAAGAAAACTAGTGGGTGTGCATCCAATTTGCTTGCTCACGAAGACCTAGGGCATTTGAGGAAGCCCATCGTAGGAATATACAAGACAAGTTCTATAATGAAAAATTCCTACTAGTATGAAAAAGACAACATATGAGACTCACTATATGAAGAACATGGTGCTACTTTGAAGCACAATATATGAGACTCACTACATGAAGAACGAGGTGCTACTTTGAAGCACAAGTGTGGAAAAAGAGATAGTAGCATTGCCCTTTTTATTTTATTTTTATTTTATATATATATTTTTTGGGCCTTTCTTTTTTTCTTTTGGCCTTTCTCCTTTTTATCTTTTTTTTGTGGAAAAATAGATAGTAGCACAAGGTGAGAAAGGGCAATGCACGGTACCGAAGATGCTAGCAATGGCGGAAAGGTAAAAGTGTGTACAATCCATGGATTCAACATTAGTCAAAAGAACTCATATACTTATTGCAAAAATTTAGAAGTCATCAAAAATCAAGTACTACGCGCATGCTCCTAGGGGGATATATTGGTAGGAAAAGACCATCGCTCATCCCCGACCGCCACTCATAAGGATGCACAAGCCAGGTACACTTCATGTTTCAAATTTGTTACACAACTTTAACCATACGTGCATGCTACGGGACTTGCTAACTTCAACACAAGCATTCTTTAAATTCATAATCACCTAACTAGCATGACTTTAATATCACTACCTCCATATCTCAAAACAATTATCAAGTATCAAATTGATCATAGCATCCAATTCACTTCCTATGATAGTTTTTATTATACCCAACTTGGATGCTCATCATTCTAGGACCAATTTTGTAACCATAGCAAATACCATGCTGTTCTAAAATACTCTCAAAATAATATAAGTGAAGCATGAGAGACTAGCAATTTCTTCAAAATTAAGACACCACCGTGCTCTAAAAGATATAAGTGAAGCGCTAGAGCAATAACTATCAAGCTCAAAAGATATAAGTGAAGCACATAGAGTATTCTAGCAAATTCTAATCAAATAGGCTTCTCCCAAAAGGTGTGTACAGCAAGGATGATTGTGTTAAACTAAAAAGCAAAGACTAATATAATACACGATGCTCCAAGCAAAACACATATCATGTGGCGAATAAAAATATAGCTCCAAGTAAAGTTACCAATGAACGAAGACGAAAGAGGGGATGCCTTCCCGGGGCATCCCCAAGCTTAGGCTTTTTGCTATCCTTGAATATCTTGTGGTGCCAAGGGCATCCCCAAGCTTAGGCTCTTGCCACTCCTTATTCCATAGTCCATAAACGCTTTACCCAAAACATGAAAACTTCACAACACAAAACTCAACAGGAAATCTTATAAGCTCCGTTAGTGAAAGAAAAGAAAACCACCACATAAGGTACTGTAATGAACTCATTCTTTATTTGTTTTGGTGTTAAACCTACTGTATTCCAAGTTCTCTATGGTTCATACCCTTACATACTAGCCATAGATGCATCAAAATAAGCAAACAACACACGAAAAACAGAATCTGTCAAAAACAGAACAGTTTGTAGCAATCTGTAACTAACGCAAACTTCTGGAACTCTAACACTCCTACCAAAATAGAAAGTACTGTAGAATTTGTTTATTGATCATCAGCAAAAAGAATCAATGCAAAAGCACGTTTCTGTGATTAAATGATTTTTTTTTCTCGTGAGCGCAAAGTTTCTGTTTTTCAGCAAAATCAAATCAACTATCATCATAGGTTATCCTATAGGTTCTACTTGGCACAAACACTAACTAAAGCATGAAAACACATCTAAACAGAAATTAGATGTAAAATTTATTACTAAACAGGAACGAAAACAAAAAACACAAAGAAAATTGGGTTGCCTCCCAACTAGCGCTATTGTTTAACGCCCCTAGCTAGGCATAAAAGCGAAGATAGATCTAAGTAGTGCCATCTTTGGCACTTTAATTCATATGTAGATCGCATGATAGATTCATAAGGTAATTTGACTTTCATTCTTGGAAAGTGCTCCATGCCTTTCTTTAATGGAAATTGGAATATAATATTCCCTTCCTTCATATCAATAATCACACCAATCGTTCTAAGGAAAGGTCTACCAAGAATAATAGGGCAAGAAAGATTGCAATCTATATCAAGAACGATAAAATCTACGGGCACCAAATTTCTATTTGTAACAATGAGAACATCATTGATCCTTACCATAGGCTTTTTAATGGTGGAATCCGCAAGGTGCAAATTTAAAGAGCAACCATCAAGATCATGGAAACCTAGAATATCACATAAAGTTTTCAGAATCGTGGAAACACTAGCACCCAAATCACACAAAGCAAAACACTCATGATCTTTAATTCTAATCTTTATAGTAGGTTCCCACTCATCATTAAGTTTCCTATGTATAGAAACTTCTAAATTAAGTTTTTCATCATAAGATTGCATCAAGGCATCAATGATATGTTTGGTAAAAGCTTTATTTTGACTATAAGCATGAGGAGAATTAATAACGGATTGCAACAAGGAAATAAAACTTTCTAAAGAACAATTATCATAATCAAATTCCTTGAAATACGAGATAGTGGGTTCAATACTATTTAAAGTCATGACCTCTCCAATCCCACTTTTACCAAATTTAGCATCAAGATCTAAAAACTCCGAAATCTTGGGACGCTTTCTAAATAAAGTTGACTCATCCCCAGTCCCATTATTATCAAGATTCATATTGCAAAACAAAGATCTAATAGGAGACACATCAATAACTTTAAGATCTTCATCATTATATTCATGGAAACTAGAAGAACACGCCTTTACAAAGCAATCTTTCTTAGCACACAATCTAGCGATTCTTTCCTTACACTCATCAATGGAAATTCTCATGGCTTTGAGAGACTCATTGATATCATGCTTAGGAGGAGAAGATCTAAGTTTAAGAGAATCAACATCAAGCGAAAGTCTATCAACGTTCCTAGCCAAATCATCAACTTTGAGCAATTTTTCTTCAAGCAAGGCATTAAAATTCTTTTGAGAAATCATAAATTCTTTCACACTATTCTCAAAATCAGAGGGAATCTTATTACCATAAGAATTATTGTAGGAATTTCCATAATTATTAGAGGAATTACTAGGGAACGGTCTAGAATTAAAGTTTTCTCTATAAGCATTGTTACCAAAACTATTCCTACCAACAAAATTCACATCCATAGATTCATTATTATTCTCAATCAAAGTAGACAAAGGCATATCATTGGGATCAAGAGGAGTATTTCTAGTAGCAAACAACTTCATAAGCTCATCCATCTTTCCACTCAAAATGTTGATTTCTTCTATAGCATGCACTTTTTTACTAGAAGATCTTTCGGTGTGCCATTGAGAATAATTAGCCATAATATTATCAAGAAGTTTTTTAGCATCTCCTAACTTGATTTCCATAAACGTGCCTCCCGCGGCCGAATCTAAAAGATTCCTAGAAGAGAAATTCAAACTGGCATAAATTTTTTGTATGATCATCCATAAATTCAAACCATGAGTAGGGCAATTGCGAATCATCAATTTCATTCTTTCCCAAGATTGGGCAACATGCTCATGATCAAGTTGTTTAAAATTCATAATATCGTTCCTAAGAGTGATGATCTTAGCGGGAGGAAAATACTGAGATAAAAGCATCTTTGCACTGTTTCCAAGAATCAATACTATTTTTAGGCAAAGACGAAAACCAAACTTTAGCACGATCTCTAAGTGAAAACGGAAATAACTTCAATTTAACAATATCATTATCTGTATCTTTCTTCTTTTGCATATCACACAAATCAACAAAGTTGTTTAGATTAGTAGCGGCATCTTCACTAGGAAGGCCGGCGAATTGATCTTTCATAACAAGATTCAGCAAGGCAGTATTGATTTCACAAGACTCAACATCATTAAGAGGAGCAATCGGAGTACTAAGGAAATCATTATTATTGGTGTTGGATAAATCACACAATTTGGTATTATCTTGCACCATGGCAACAAATAATCCAGCACAAAAGCAAATAGAAAAAGGCAAGCGAAAGAGAGAGGAGGAGATTGGGAAAGAGAGGGAAAATAAAACGGCAAGGGTGAAGTGGGGGAGAGGAAAATAAGAGGCAAATGGAAAATAATGTAAATGTGAGGGAGATGAGTTTGTGATGGGTAGTTGGTATGTCTTGACTTGAGCGAAGACCTCCCCAACAACGGCGCCAGAAATCCTTCTTGCTACGTCTTGAGCTTGCGTTGGTTTTCCTTGAAGAGGAAAGGGTGATGCAGCAATAGTAGCATAAGTATTTCCCTCAGTTTTTGAGAACCAAGGTATCAATCCAGTAGGAGGCTCCTCAAAAGTCCCACGCACCTACACAAACAAACAAAGAACTCGCAACAAACGCAATAAAGGGGTTGTCAATCCCTTCACGGCCACTTGCGAAAGTGAGATCTTATAGAGATAGTATGATAAGATAAATATATTTTTGGTATTTTATATTATAGATGTAAAAATTAAAGATGCAAATAAAAGTAGATTGAAAGCAAATACGATAAAAGATAGACCCGGGGGCCATAGGTTTCACTAGAGGCTTCTCCCAAGATAGCATAAGTATTACGGTGGGCGAACAAATTACTGTCGAGCAATTGATAGAAAAGCGAATAGTTATGAGATTATCTAGGCATGATCATGTATATAGGCATCACGTTCATAAAAAGTAGACCGACTCCTGCCTGCATGTACTACTATTACTCCACACATCGACTGACTCATGCCTGCATCTAGAGTATTAAGTGCATAAAGAACAGAGTAACACATTAAGCAAGATGACATGCTGTAGAGGGATAAACTCATGCAATATGATGTAAACCCCATCTTTTTATCCTCGATGGCAACAATACAATACGTGCCTTGCAACCCTTTCTGTCGCTGGGTAAGGACACCGCATGATTGAACCCAAAAGCTAAGCACTTCTCCCATGGCAAGAAAGTTCAATCTAGTAGGCCAAACCAAACTGATAATTCGAAGAGACTTGCAAAGATAACTCAATCACACATAAAAGAATTCAGAGGAGATTCAAATATTTCTCATAGATAAACTTGATAATAAACCCACAATTCATCGGATCTTGACAAACACACCGCAAAAAGAGTTTACATCGAATAGACCTCCACAAGAGAGGGGGGGAACATTGTATTGAGATCCAAAAAGAGTCAATGACCCGTCCTCTGATCCATTGATACTAATCCCGACTAAAACGGCATGTCCAAGTCTTTTCCTGCATGATATGTTGGGAGTTTGGCTTAGTTGGTTTGATAGACAGAGCGAGAGGAAGATGTGAAATGCGTGAATGTGTGCACGTACTATTGGAAGGCCTAAGAGAAAATTGTGTACTATGTAAACCCTGTGGTTTTATTTACTTCGCATATTAGCTTTGTCTCGGGTCAAACCTTCAAAACTTAGACCAAGTTTATACATACAAAAACAATGACAACAACAATACAAAGTAAATACAATTAGAATCATCATTCAATATATTTGCATACAGTATATACCGGTCAAGTTTAATGCAAACACAGGAGATTTTCATTACATTTCGAACTTTTAGGACAAAAAAAGAAAAGAAATCCGACCCTAAACCTATAATACAAAGGTGACCAACGTCCTCTTTTGTTTGTACATCCGCATCGGCGAGGACATCCTCCATCTTGTGCCACTATGGATCCGTCTCCATGAACGGCGGCGGGGTTCAAGACCCATGAAGTGAAGGTGCGGTCTCTGGCAAGAAAGAATAGAACACAGGAGACGGACCGACCAACTTGGCACACCATGGCCAAGCCCTACTCTTCGTCGGAGGAGTCGCCGACCACGGTGGTGCTAGTGGATGTGAGGTCGACGATGATGGAGGTAGACGGTCCATCGTTGTTCACCTGCCACATGCGCCATTCAACATTGGACGATGAAACGTAGGACGCGTGGCTGGCAGTGCCCTTGTCGTCGGCCGCCTGCGCGGCCACCACATGTTCGGCTGCGTCCGTGTTTGCGAGTGGCCAGTTTAGCAAGGGCAGTGACCTCGAGTTTTATCCCTGAAGACAAGCTATCCAACAGAATGTGCCCTCTCGCGGTCATGGTGGATGTCGTGCTAGGGAGGAGGATGCGCTCTGGTTTGGAGTGTAGCTGGGCGTTGCCGCTTTAATTAGCGCATTCTGGTGAGGCCAAGCATCCTGGTGCGTTATGAATGAGTCACCAGAGTTGGTTCCTTGGGTGGCGAGCTTGCTTAATTGACGGCACATGGACAAGCAGTATGAATGCGGGCAGCTAGCGCTCGCTGTGAATGCACGCGCGCGAGGGACGAGGTTTTTTTTGTGGGCTAGGGCAGTCAGTTGCGGGCATGGCAAACATTGGAGATGCCCTTTCTAACATGCGATCCCACACGCCATTGGAAGAGCAAGACGACCTGCATTCCCTTGGGTCACAGAATGACATACCGACCATCTCGGGGTGGGACTTCAACGCGACACGGGTGCTGTTAGTGTAACACCTTTTCATTTTGAACTTGTAAACCGAACACTTGTACTAGAGCGTAACACCGAAAGCATAGTACTACTACCTTTGTCCTGGTTTCTCTAGGCAGCCAAGTAGCCCACAGGTACGGTATTTATTCATACTACTACCTCCGTCCTCACTTATTGGCCCCTTCGCATTTAGTAACAAAATGTTAATGCATGTAATTAACCAAAAGTAATATCTTTAGAAACTATGTTCAAATATGAGTCCAACGCTATAATTTTAGTGACAGGCATTAATATTTTCTTAGTTAAATATATGCTCAAAGTTTGGCACAAAATTCTTAGGGGGGCAATAAATCAGGACATGGTAGTTACTTAGGTCAGTTGTGTGAATATAATCATGTGGCTTTGCTTCTTTCTCATTCCTCTCCAACCCCTCTTCTCCATTGATCATTCCGCCCTCCGGTCGACTCCATCCTCCCGCATGCCCCATCGAACATTCTGTCAAGTGTCATTCGCATGTGGGCCTAGATAGACCCTGCCTGTATTTCCAATGTTGTAGTTTTTCCGACATGAATACAGACAAACGGTTCATTTAATGTTCCGCGTTGCCTCCACTATGTGTCGCTTCCCATCTTAGTTTTGACATCCTTTTTTTTCTTGACCCGACAAATCTTGACCAGATCGAGCGTGTGTCGTGCAAGGAGATAAACGTTTGGTATGTTCCTATGATCGAAATGATCGTGCAGGGTGGAGAAAGGGGGGAGGTGTTTCTTTGTGGGCATGCTAGTCGTGTACCATCTAGCTATGGATCGATTGAAAGAGCACTAGGGTGGGTCTGGAGATCGACCGATCTGGAGGGGGCAGAGAGAAAGATGAATGTATGCTTAAAAGAAGATAGATGAAAGGCTTGGTTACAATTAACGCATGGTATAGTGACCTAGGCGTGTGTCGAAGAGCGACTTGACAAGATTGAGAGACAATCTCAGTACCACGAGAGATTGGTTTAAGTGTGACATGCACAAAGACAAACAGAGGTGGTATGTGTGCGCGCGCGAGAGATTGAGAGAGGGGGGAGAGATCCCAAGATGGAACTGAGATCGCGTGGGTGCATGTGTGATACAAAGAGATGGTGCGTCAAAGAAAAAACATTTTATGCATAAGAAGACACATGGTATTTGAATCAGTCTGGGAGGGGGTGGGACATCCGAAGAGGAGGAGAGTGCGGGGCAAAGTTTGCCTACTATCGGTTTGCTCTCAATTGCGGTCCCGCAAGCGAGCGAAAACACAACACAAAGCACGTTCTATTCGATCAGTGAGCAATGAGCAGAGTCCATCGTGCCAAGGTGCAATGTGAACGCGACAAGAGTGATGTACACCGTCCATTCCTTATGAACTTGCATATTTCGAGTACTCCTTTTTTCAACAAAGTACAGATGCAAGCACTCATACATACACGAATACACTCTCCCCTATGAATGCACACACACACCCTACCCCTATGAGCACCTTCAAGAATCTAAGCTGGCATATCATCTTGAGATTTACGAAGTCACCGCCTCATCGTCGACAGGAACAGTGGGGAGGTGCGGTGTCTGGCCGTCTGCCACGTGAAACTCCAAAACTTTGGTCCCATCCCACACCCATAACTCTCCAGGCTCCAACCATCCATCTTTTCAAACTCCATGCAATCAAAACCGATTGACCGGTCATCGCCGGTACCACTATTCACACCCGAACCATCCTGCTCGACCTACGCTAGCTACTTGCTAGTTGGTCACCACTGCCCCAAAAACACACATCCTCTCCAGCCCATTCTCCTACCATTCGATCCCTTAGCCCGCATCAGTCATCCCCTAGTTCGCCAGAGAGCCATGGTGCACCGCAAGATCACATACTACAATATGCTGATGTCGGAGCGCCGCACAGAAATCGTGGCTGCTGTCGGTGCCACACACCTCCGTTCCCAAGCTTGCTTTGAGGTGGGCTAATCCCCGAGTCCTCTAGAGCCAAGCTCTGAGAAGGAGGAAGTCGATCCAATGTTCATGGCGGAGGTCGCGGCCCATGTGGCCCCTGATATGTATGACATGATGGATGTCAACTTTGTGCCAGCGTCCGGGTCCCCCATGGTGCAGGCGGACCAGTGGTTCAACCTGGCAATCCGGCGCAGGCTTGACTCGACATGGAGGGCGCGGATGTTGCCACCATTGAGGCCCCCCTGCAGGCGGAACTGGATATCATGGACGTGAACCGGACGGCAGAGGCTCAACTTGACGAGGAGCGCGCGGATGCCGCTGCCATCGAGGCCGTCCTGCAAGCGGAACCAGATGTCCTCGACTTCAACCGGGGAGCAGAGGATCAACTTGATGCGGAGCGCGCGGATGCCGCTGCCATCGAGGCCCTCCTGCAGGCGGAAGAAGACGTTGTGGACATGAACCGGGTGGTGCTCACGTCCATGCAGAGCCCCCGCACACTCACCGTGAACGGGTAGATGGAGGCCGAGGACAACCATGATGCAGAGACACACGTCGACAACTAAGGCTAGTTCGCGTTGGTAGCCAAAGACGACGAGGCCGACTCATTCCGTGAGTGGTGATAGTTTTTTCTTCATGTTGTTGTTTTTAGGGATCTTTTGCTGCGTAAAAACATATATTTATGCAAGTCACCCGACTTTCATCATTTCGGTCAGTCGACCATTTCAGACGGTTGGATGAAGATCCCATGTCTCCTAATCCTTCTTCTTCCTCACCTCTTATTCTTCCTAAACAGACCTCGGCATGGGCCACACAGATCTTCCCCAACATGCGGTTGGATAAACATTCTGCTATGAATATACTAGCTGTGATATTTCAGATAACATCGTAATTTTGGAGTATTAAAAAAATAACCACAAACCTCTATTTTTAACCAAGCATGAAGAACAACAGCTGACGTGTTCTATTTCTTATAGAACAGCAGGTGCAGCATGGCTAGTAACCTCAATGGATTGTGATGTTACGTCTAGCATACAAGCTGCAAATTTTGTACACCCTCATACAAATGTATTTGGATTATTCTTTTAGCGGCCAGTTACATCACATAACTCCAAAAATAAACATAGTAAATACCCGCAAGGCCAAACGCCTCTATGTTTTGCCGATACTGCAAAGTACCAAAGTATTTGTATACCGTGGTATTTCGTGCTTACAACTTCTAATACTGTGGTTTCTGAGTACTATGGTTTTATAAATACTGTGCATCCAAACACAGCCTAATTGATTCACATAAATGAATAAGAATCTGCACATCACATATGCACATAGAGAGATCAAGTACCTTGCCCACCTTCAACTACTAGGTAGAGCAACGGAAGAACAGCAGCCGGCGATCCGTCAACCAGCCTCGAAGAGGACGAGATGTGGTGACGAACTGCAGCAGCCAAAAACTACAATTATCGTCAGGAGATGGAGCACCGTTGCAAGATGGCTGCGTCACAGACAATGGAGCAACGCAAGAGGGTCGGGCTTGGCGACGCGACGGATGGGGCACGACGATCTGAGATGGTGGTCGATTGGTCGTCACCGGTAAGGGCTGCAGCTCGGGGCGCCGGTCTTCATTGGTCAGGGGCGCGCGGGGCACCTCGGTGCGGTGGTGGTAACGGTTGACGGCTCATTGAAGGAAATATGCCCTAGAGGCAATAATAAAGTTATTATTTATTTCCTCATATCATGATAAATGTTTATTATTCATGCTAGAATTGTATTAACCGGAAACATAATACATGTGTGAATACATAGACCAACATAACGTCACTAGTATGCCTCTACTTGACTAACTCGTTAATCAAAGATGATTATGTTTCCTAACCATAGACATGTGTTGTCATTTGATTAATGAGATCACATCATTAGGAGAATGATGTGATTGACATGACCCATTCCGTTAGCCTAGCACTTGATCGTTTAGTATATTGCTATTGTTTTCTTCATGACTTATACATGTTCCTGTAACTATGAGATTATGCAACTCTCGTTTACCGGAGGAGCACTTTGGGTGCTACCAAACGTCACAACGTAACTGGGTGATTATAAAGGAGTACTACAGGTGTCTCTGAAGGTACATGTTGGGTTGGCGTATTTCGAGATTAGGTTTTGTCACTCCGATTGTCGGAGAGGTATCTCTGGGTCCTCTCAGTAATGCACATCACTATAATCCTTGCAAGCAATGTAGCTAATGAGTTAGTTACGGAATGATGCATTACGTAACGAGTAAAGAGACTTGCAGGTAACGAGATTGAACTAGGTATTGGATACCGACGATCAGATGTCGGGCAAGTAACATACCAATGACAACGGGAACAACGTATGTTGTTATGCGGTTTGACCGATAAAGATCTTCGTAGAATATGTAGGAGCCAATATGAGCATCCAGGTTCCGCTATTGGTTATTTACCGAGAATAGTTCTGGGTCATGTCTACATAGTTCTCGAACCCATAGGGTCCGCACGCTTAATGTTACGATGACAGTTTTATTATGAGTTTATAAGTTTTGATGTACCGAAGTTTGTTCGGAGTCCGGGATGTGATCACGGACATGACGAGGAGTCTCGAAATGGTCGAGACATAAAGATTGATATATTGGACGACTATATTCGGACATTGGAAGTGTTCCGGGTGTTTTCGGAG
>NC_041391.1:526921494-526928360 GCF_002162155.2 Triticum dicoccoides | reverse complement strand
CTCTCCCCCTTCTTTTCCCCCTCCTAGTAGGAGTAGGAAAGAGGGAGTCCTACTCCTACTAGGAGGAGGACTCCTCCTCCTTGGCGCGCCCACAAGGGCCGGCCGGCCCTCCCCCTTGCTCCTTTATATACGGGGGCAGGGGGGCACCCTAGAACATACAAGTTGATCTTCAAGATAGTTCCTTAGCCATGTGCGGTGCCACCCTCCACCATATTCCACCTCGGTCAGATCGTCGCGGAGTTTAGGCGAAGCCCTGCGCCGGTAGAACATCATCATCGTCACCACGCCGTCACGCTGACGAAACTCATCCCCGACACTTTGTTGGATCGGAGTCCGGGGATCGTCATCGAGCTGAACGTGTGCTGAACTCGGAGGTGCCGTACATTCGGTACTTGGATCGGTCTGATCGTGAAGACGTACGACTACATCAACCGCGTTGTCATAACGCTTCCGCTTACGGTATACGAGGGTACATGGACAATACTCTCCCCTCTCGTTGCTATGCATCACCATGATCTTGCGTGTGCGTAGGAATTTTTTTGAAATTACTACGTTCCCCAACAGTGGCATCCGAGCCTGGTTTTATGCGTAGATGTCATATGCACGAGTAGAACACAAGTGAGTTGTGGGCGATACAAGTCATACTGCTTACCAGCATGTCATACTTTGGTTCGGCGGTATTGTGAGATGAAGCGGCCCAGACCGACATTACGCGTACGCTTACGCGAGACTGGTTTCACCATTACGAGCACTCGTGCTTAAAGGTGGCTGGCGGGTGTCTGTCTCTCTCACTTTAGCTGAATCGAGTGTGGCTACGCCCGGTCCTTGCCAAGGTTAAAACAGCACTAACTTGACGAACTATCATTGTGGTTTTGATGCGTAGGTAAGAACGGTTCTTGCTAAGCCCGTAGCAGCCACGTAAAATTTGCAACAACAAAGTAGAGGACGTCTAACTTGTTTTTGCAGGGCATGTTGTGATGTGATATGGTCAAGATGTGATGCTACATTTTATTGTATGAGATGATCATGTTTTGTAACCGAAGTTATCGGCAACTGGCAGGAGCCATATGGTTGTCGCTTTATTGTATGAAATGCAAACGCCATGTAATTGCTTTACTTTATCACTAAGCGGTAGCGATAGTCGTAGAAGCAATAAATGGCGTAACGACAACGATGCTACGATGGAGATCAAGGTGTCGCACCGGTGACGATGGTGATCACGACGGTGCTTCGAAGATGGAGATCACAAGCACAAGATGATGATGGCCATATCATATCACTTATATTGATTGCATGTGATGTTTATCCTTTATGCATCTTATCTTGCTTTGATTGACGGTAGCATTTTAAGATGATCTCTCACTAAATTATCAAGAAGTGTTCTCCCTGAGTATGCACCGTTGCGAAAGTTCTTCGTGCTGAGACACCACGTGATGATCGGGTGTGATAGGCTCTACGTTCAAATACAACGGGTGCAAAACAGTTGCACACGCGGAATACTCAGGTTAAACTTGACGAGCCTAGCATATAATAGATATGGCCTCGGAACACGGAGACCGAAAGGTCGAGCGTGAATCATATAGTAGATATGATCAACATATTGATGTTCACCGTTGAAACTACTCCATCTCACGTGACGATCGGACATGGTGTAGTTGATATGGATCACGCAATCACTTAGAGGATTAGAGGGATGTCTATCTAAGTGGGAGTTCTTAAGTAATATGATTAATTGAACTTAAATTTATCATGAACTTAGTACCTGATAGTATTTTGCTTGTCTATGTTTGTTGTAGATAGATGGCTCGTGCTGTTGTTCCGTTGAATTTTAATGCGTTCCTTGAGAAAGCAAAGTTGAAAGATGATGGTAGCAATTACATGGACTGGGTCCGTAACCTGAGGATTATCCTCATTGCTGCACAGAAGAATTACGTCCTGGAAGCACCGCTAGGTGCCAGGCCTGCTGCTAATGCAACTGACGATGTTAAGAATGTCTGGCAGAGCAAAGCTGATGACTACTCGATAGTTCAGTGTGCCATGCTCTACGGCTTAGAACCGGGTCTACAACGACGTTTTGAACGTCATGGAGCATATGAGATGTTCCAGGAGTTGAAATTAATATTTCAAGCAAATGCCCGGATTGAGAGATATGAAGTCTCCAATAAGTTCTATAGCTGCAAGATGCAGGAGAATATTTCTGTCAGTGAACACATACTCAAAATGTCTGGGTATAATAATCACTTGATTCAACTGGGAGTTAATCTTCCTGATGATAGTGTCATTGACAGAATTCTTCAATCACTGCCACCAAGCTACAAGAGCTTCGTGATGAACTAGAATATGCAAGGGATGGACAAGACTATTCCCGAGCTCTTCGCAATGCTAAAAGCCGCGGAGGTAGAAATCAAGAAGGAGCATCAAGTGTTGATGGTTAACAAGACCACTAGTTTCAAGAAAAAGGGGAAAGGGAAGAAGAAGGGGAACTTCAAGAAGAACAGCAAACAAGTTGCTGCTCAAGAGAAGAAACCCAAGTCCGGACCTAAGCCTGAGACTGAGTGCTTCTACTGCAAGCATACTGGACACTGGAAGCGGAACTGCCCCAAGTATTTGGCGGATAAGAAGGATGGCAAAGTGAACAAAGGTATATGTGATATACATGTTATTGATGTGTACCTTACTAATGCTCGCAGTAGTACCTGGGTATTTGATACTGGTTCTGTTGCTAATATTTGCAACTCGAAACAGGGACTACGGATTAAGCGAAGATTTGCTAAGGACGAGGTGACGATGCGCGTGGGAAATGGTTCCAAAGTCGATGTGATCGCGGTCGGCACGCTACCTCTACATCTACCATCGGGATTAGTTTTAGACCTAAATAATTGCTATTTGGTGCCAGCGTTGAGCATGAACATTATATCTGGATCTTGTTTGATGCGAGACGATTATTCATTTAAATCAGAGAATAATGGTTGTTCTATTTATATGAGTAGTATCTTTTATGGTCATGCACCCTTGAAGAGTGGTCTATTTTTTATTGAATCTCGATAGTAGTGATACACATATTCATAGTGTTGAAACCAAAAGATGCAGAGTTGATAATGATAGTGCAACTTATTTGTGGCACTGCCGTTTGGGTCATATCGATGTAAAGCGCATGAAGAAACTCCATACCGATGGGCTTTTGGAATCACTTGATTATGAATCACTTGGTACTTGCGAACCGTGCCTCATGGGCAAGATGACTAAAACGCCGTTCTCCGGAACTATGGAGCGAGCAACTGATTTGTTGGAAATCATACATACTGATGTTTGTGGTCCAATGAATGTTGAGGCTCGAGGCGGATATCGTTATTTTCTCACCTTCACAGATGATTTGGTCAGATATGGGTATATCTACTTAATGAAACACAAGTCTGAAACTTTTGAAAAGTTCAAAGAATTTCAGAGTGAAGTGGAAAATCATCGTAACAAGAAAATTAAATTTCTACGATCTGATCGTGGAGGAGAATATTTGAGTTACGAGTTTGGTTTACATTTGAAACAATGCGGAATAGTTTCGCAACTCATGCCACCCAGAACACCACAACGAAATGGTGTGTCCGAACGTCGTAATCATACTTTACTAGATACGGTGCGATCTATGATGTCTCTTACTGATTTACCGCTATCGTTTTGGGGTTATGCTTTAGACGGCCGCATTCACGTTAAATAGGGCACCATCAAAATCCGTTGAGACGACGCCTCATGAACTGTGGTTTGGCAAGAAACCAAAGTTGTCGTTTCTTAAAGTTTGGGGCTGCGATGCTTATGTGAAGAAACTTCAACCAGATAAGCTCGAACCCAAATCGGAGAAATGTGTCTTCATAGGATACCCAAAAGAAACTGTTGGGTACACCTTCTATCACAGATCTGAGGGCAAGATTTTCGTTGCTAAATTCGGATCCTTTCTAGAGAAGGAGTTTCTCTCGAAAGAAGTGAGTGGGAGGAAAGTAGGACTTGATGAGGTAACTGTACCTGCTCCCTTATTGGAAAGTAGTTCATCTCAAGAACCGGTTTCTGTGACAACTACACCAATTAGTGAGGAAGCTAATGATATTGATCATGAAACTTCAGATCAAGTTTCTACTGAACCCCGTAGGTCTACCAGAGTAAGATCCGCACCAGAGTGGTACGGTAATCCTATTCTGGAAGTCATGTTACTTGACCATGATGAACCTACGAACTATGAGGAAGTGATGACAAGCCCAGATTCCGCAAAATGGCTAGAGGCCATGAAATCTGAGATGGGATCCATGTATGAGAACAAAGTATGGACTTTGGTTGACTTGCCCGATGATCGGCAAGCCATTGAGAATAAATGGATTTTTAAGAAGAAGACTGACGCTGATGGTAATGTAACTGTCTATAAAGCTCGACTTGTTGCGAAAGGTTTTCGACAAGTTCAAGGGGTTGACTACGATGAGACATTCTCACCCTAGCGATGCTTAAGTCTGTCCGAATCATGTTAGCAATTGCTGCATTTTATGATTATGAAATTTGGCAAATGGATGTCAAAACTGCATTCTTGAATGGATTTCTGGAAGAAGAGTTGTATATGATACAGCCAGAAGGTTTTGTTGATCCAAAAGACGCTAACAAAGTGTGCAAGCTCCAGCGATCCATTTATGGACTAGTGCAAGCATCTCGGAGTTGGAATAAACGCTTTGATAGTGTGATCAAAGCATATGGTTTTATACAGACTTTTGGAGAAGCCCGTATTTACAAGAAAGTGAGTGGGAGCTCTGTAGCATTTCTGATATTATATGTGGATGACATATTATTAATTGGAAGTGATATAGAATTTCTGGATAGCATAAAGGGATACTTGAATAAAAGTTTTTCAATAAAAGACCTCGGTGAAGCTGCTTATATATTGGGCATCAAGATTTATAGAGATAGATCAAGACGCTTAATAGGACTTTCACAAAGCACATACCTTGATAAAATTTTGAAAAGGTTCAAAATGGATCAGGCAAAGAAAGGGTTCTTGCCTGTGCTACAAGGTGTGAAGTTGAGTCAGACTCAATGCCCGACCATAGCAGAAGATAGAGAGAAAATGAAAGATGTTCCCTACGCTTCAGCCATAGGCTCTAGCATGTATGCAATGTTGTGTACCAGACCTGACATATGCTTAGCAATAAGCTTGGCAGGAAGGTACCAAAGTAATCCAGGAGTGGACCACTGGACATCGGTCAAGAACATCCTGAAATACCTGAAAAGGACTAAGGATATGTTTCTCGTATATGGAGGTGACAAAGAGCTAGTCGTAAATGGTTACATCGATGCAAGCTTTGACACTGGTCCGGACGATTCTAAATCGCAAACCGCATACGTGTTTTTATTAAACGGTGGAGCTGTAAGTTGGTGCAGTTCTAAACAAAGCGTCGTGGCGGGATCTACATGTGAAGCGGAGTACATAGCTGCTTCGGAAGCAGCAAATGAAGGAGTTTGGATGAAGGAGTTCATTTCCGATCTAGGTGTCATACCTGGTGCATCGGGACCAATGAAGATCTTCTGTGACAATACTGGTGCCATTGCCTTGGCAAAGGAATCCAGATTTCACAAGAGGACCAAGCACATCAAGAGATGCTTCAATTCCATCCGGGACCAAGTCCAGGTGGGAGACATAGAGATTTGCAAGATACATACGGATCTGAATGTTGCAGACCCATTGACTAAGCCTCTCTCACGAGCAAAACATGATTAGCACCAAGACTCCATGGGTGTTAGAATCATTACTGTGTAATCTAGATTATTGACTCTAGTGCAAGTGGGAGACTGAAGGAAATATGCCCTAGAGGCAATAATAAAGTTATTATTTATTTCCTCATATCATGATAAATGTTTATTATTCATGCTAGAATTGTATTAACTGGAAACATAATACATGTGTGAATACATAGACCAACATAACATCACTAGTATGCCTCTACTTGACTAGCTCATTAATCAAAGATGGTTATGTTTCCTAACCATAGACATGTGTTGTCATTTGATTAATGGGATCACATCATTAGGAGAATGATGTGATTGACATGACCCATTCCGTTCGCCTAGCACTTGATCGTTTAGTATATTGCTATTGTTTTCTTCATGACTTATTCATGTTCCTGTAACTATGAGATTATGCAACTCCCATTTACCGGAGGAACACTTTGGGTGCTACCAAACGTCACAACGTAACTGGGTGATTATAAAGGAGTACTACAGGTGTCTCCGAAGGTACATGTTGGGTTGGCGTATTTCGAGATTAGGTTTTGTCACTCCGATTGTCGGAGAGGTATCTCTGGGCCCTCTCGGTAATGCACATCACTATAAGCCTTGCAAGCAATGTAGCTAATGAGTTAGTTACAGTATAATGCATTACGTAATGAGTAAAGAGGCTTGCCGGTAACGAGATTGAACTAGGTATTGGATACCAACGATCAAATCTCGGGCAAGTAACATACCGATGAGAAAGGGAACAACGTATGTTGTTATGCGGTTTGGCCGATAAAGATCTTCGTAGAATATGTAGGAGCCAATATGAGCATCCAGGTTCCGCTATTGGTTATTGACCGAGAATAGTTCTAGGTCATGTCTACATAGTTCTCGAACCCATAGGGTCCGCACGCTTAATGTTACGATGACAGTTTTTATTATGAGTTTATAAGTTTTGATGTACCGAAGTTTGTTCGGAGTCCGGGATGTGATCACGGACATGACGAGGAGTCTCGAAATGGTCGAGACATAAAGATTGATATATTGGACGACTATATTCAGACATTGGAAGTGTTCCGGGTGTTTTCGGAGAAAACCGGAGTGCCGGAGGGTTACCGGACCCCCCC
>NC_041391.1:526896085-526921195 GCF_002162155.2 Triticum dicoccoides | reverse complement strand
AGAGGGGGGGGCGGCGCCCCCCTCTTTCCCTCTCCCTCTCCCCCTTCCTTTCCCCCTCCTAGTAGGAGTAGGAAAGAGGGAATCCTACTCCTACTAGGAGGAGGACTCCTCCTCCTTGGCGCGCCCACAAGGGCCGGCCGGCCTCCCCCCTTGCTCCTTTATATACGGGGGCAGGGGGCACCCTATAACATACAAGTTGATCTTCAAGATCGTTCCTTAGCCGTGTGCGGTGCCCCCCTCCACATATTCCACCTCGGTCATATCGTCGCGGAGTTAGGTGAAGCCCTGCGCCGATAGAACATCATCATCATCACGACGCCGTCGTGCTGAAGAAACTCATCCCCGACACTTTGCTGGATCGGAGTCCGGGGATCGTCATCGAGCTGAACGTGTGCTGAACTCAGAGGTGCCGTACGTTCGGTACTTGGATCGGTCGGATCGTGAA
Source organism: Triticum dicoccoides (assembly GCF_002162155.2). Lineage (NCBI taxonomy): Eukaryota > Viridiplantae > Streptophyta > Magnoliopsida > Poales > Poaceae > Triticum > Triticum dicoccoides. The sequence goes on along the minus strand of NC_041391.1, from coordinate 526,920,750 downwards.
GACGTACGACTACATCAACCGCATTGTCATAACGCTTCCGCTTATGGTATACAAGGGTACGTGGACAATACTCTCCCCTCTTGTTGCTATGCATCACCATGATCTTGCGTGTGCGTAGGAATTTTTTTTGAAATTACTACGTTCCCCAACACTCATGACATCGCGCCACAGCGAGGGGCCGCGGCTAGGGTTCATGGTGGCCTGATGGGAGAGAAAAGAGGAACTTTGAGTCATGGGACGGCGGCTAGGTTTCTGTGAATCAATTGAATCGTGAGGTGAGGACCTGAGGTGTGTTTGTGTGTGTATCTCGCTCGTGACCTTGGGCTAGCCAGACGGGCCTTAGGTAAACATGGCCTGCGTACGGGCTTTTGTAAATTCGATCTATACGGGCTATTCGGTCCTCAACATAGGATGATGTAGGACCTTGAAGTATGTCTAGAGGGGGGGTGATTAGACTACTTGACCAATTAAAACTTAGCCTTTTCCCAATTTTGGAGTTTGGCAGATTTTAGCTATCTTAGGACAAGTCAAGCAATCATCACACAATTCAAGCAAGCATGCAAAGAGTATATATGCAGCGGAAATTAAAGCATGCAACTTGCAAGAAAGTAAAGGGAAGGGTTTGGAGGATTCAAACGCAAGTGGAGACACGAATGTTTTAGGCGTGGTTCCGATAAGTGGTGCTATCGTACATCCACATTGATGGAGACTTCAACCCACGAAGGGTAACGGTTGCGCGAGTCCACGGAGGGCTCCACCCACAAAGGGTCCACGAAGAAGCAACCTTGTCTATCCCACCATGGCCGTCACCCACGAAGGACTTGCCTCACTAGCGGTAGATCTTCATGAAGTAGGCGATCTCCTTGCCCTTACAAACTCCTTGGTTCAATTCCACAATCTTGTCGGAGGCTCCCAAGTGACACCTAGCCAATCTAGGAGACACCACTCTCCAAGAAGTAACAAATGGTGCGTTGATGATGAAATCCTTGCTCTTGTGCTTCAAATGATAGTCTCCCCAACACTCAACTCTCTCTCATAGGTTTTGGATCTGGTGGAAAGAAGACTTGAGTGGAAAGCAACTTGGGGAAGGCTAGAGATCAAGATTCATATGGTAGGAATGGAATATCTTGGCCTCAACACATGAGTAGGTGGTTCTCTCTCAGAAATGGTAAGTTGGAAGTGTAGGTTTGTTGTGATGGCTCTCTCCACGAATGAAGAGGTGGAGGGGTATATATAGCCTCCACACAAAATCTAACCGTTACACACAATTTACCAAAGTCGATGGGACCGAATCATCAAACTCGGTCGGACCGATTCAGTAAACCTAGTGACCGTTAGGATTTTCGGTGGGACCGAAATGCAACTCGGTAAGACCGATATGGTTAGGGTTAGGGCATAACGTAATCTCGATAAGACCGATTACACAAACTCGGTGAGACCGATTTTGGTAATAAGCTAACCAGAGAGTTGGTCAGGTAAACTCGGTGGGACCGATTTGCTCTTTTCGGTGAGACCGAAATGTTACAAAAGGGAAACAGAGAGTTTATATTGCAATCTTGGTGGGACTGATCACTCACTTCGTTTAGACCGAAACGTTATGAAGGGAAACAGAGAGATTACAATCCCATCTCGGTGAGACCGAGATCCCTATCAGTAGTACCGATTTGCCTAGGGTTTGTGGCAGTGGCTATGACATTAGAACTCGGTGGCGCTGGATAGGAAGAATCGGTGTGACCGATTTTGGCTTTAGGTTTAGGTCATTTGTGGATGTGGGAAAGTAGTTGAGGGTTTTTTGGAGCATATCACCAAGCACATGAAGCAAGAGGCTCATTAAGCAACACCTCATCCCTCCTTGATAGTATTGGCTTTTCCTATAGACTCAATGTGATCTTGGATCACTAAAATGTAAAATGAAGAGTCTTGAGCTTTTGAGCTTGAGCCAATCCTTTGTCATTAGTATTTTGAGGGATCCACTTTCATCATCCATGCCATGCCATTCATTGAGCTTTCCTGAAATAATATTCTTGGAATAGCATTAGCTCAATGAGCTATATGTTGTTATGAATTACTAAAACCACCTAGGGATAGTTGCACTTTCAATCTCCCCCTTTTTGGTAATTGATGACAACATATAGATCAAAGCTTCGACAAATAATAATAAGATTGAAAAACATCGTCGCTTTGAGAAGTATGTGATAAGCAAGAGCTCCCCCTAAATTTGTGCATAGTTTAAGATTTGCTTTGGACAGCAAATGCACAAGGAATTAGGCTCATGGGTTACTCTTCCATGTCACATACATCTTGGTGGAGCTCTCAAAATGATAAAGATTGAATACATGCACTCATCACCAAGCAAAGTGAATGATCACATATGGATAGATAAGATAATATCATCAAACATGCATAAGTGTAGCTTAGGATCAAACACATGATCATACATCTTGGTGGAGCGCTCAAAATGATAAAGATTGAATGCATGCACTCATCACCAAGCAAAGTGAATGATCACATATGGATAGATAAGATAATATCATCAAACATGCATAAGTGTAGCTTATGATCAAACACATGATCATCAATGTCTCACAAAAACAACATAGTATCTCAAGCAATCAAAAGCAAACAAAGTTTAACCACCAAAGCAAGAGAGAACAAAAGCAACACTCTCTCTCTCAAAGCCTATGATCTATACATTTTTCTCCCCCTTTGGCAACAAGTTACCAAAAAGTTCATAGAAAATGCATAGTGCTAGATCGACTCTCAGGCTTGATCTTCAGGTGGTGGTGTAGAGATGGCTCCTTGGACGAAGGCTTCAGTTGATGTAGAGGGAGCTGGAGGAGTTGGTGCTGGAGCTGGTTGCACTGGAGCTGTAGGAGCTATAGCTGGTGCAGATGATGTGGCTCTGGTGTCTGGCACAGGCACTTCAGCTGACCTCTGAGCTCTAGGCACTCTGGCAAATACATTAGTGGTAGTCTTGCCCTTCTTCTCCTGCATGTCATCCTGTAGCTGCTCCACAACTGATTGAATCTCAGTTACTTTGACGTCTAGATCATAGAATTTTTGTTCCATGATTCTTTCCAAGCTCTCGTGGTTTTGAGTTAGGGTGGCCAACCCCTTTTCAATCCTCAATGTTGATGCTATCAAGTAACCAAGCTGCTCCTGCTTGTTCTTCAGAATGTACTCAGATGCCTCCTCTTGAGTTGGCATCTTGGCAGCCTTCTCTTTCCTTGCCTTCTCCTTCTTCTCTTGAGCTTGTACTGATGATGGTTCATTCTCAGTCATGACAACCTGGTTGTCCTCAAAGTCTGGATAGAGAGGGAAATGTTCCTTATCCAATAGATATTTTCCTGTGCCCATCTTTGAGTTAATCAACTCCTGAATCTGAGGGGCATATCCACAGCTTCTCTTTTGATCTACTGCTGTCCTCTTAATAGTATCAACCATAAGGCTCATGACCTTGAATTTCTGAGGCACATCAAACAAATGCAACATGTTGATTGCATGCCCTCTAATCATGTTGTGGTCACCAGACATAGGCAACAGAGTGTGCCTTAGGATCCAGTTGATCGTAGGCAGCCCTGACAGAAGAAAGTGGACTGATCCAAAGGAGAAAGTCTCTAGAGCTTTGTCTGGGATCTCCTTGTACATGTGTGCCATGGTATTGTGTCCCATTTTGTTCTTGGCATAGACATCCAAGTCATCTTCACTCTCCTTGGGGGCATTGATCAGTTTTGTCCACTCCTCAACGGTTGACTGGTACCTCGTACCTTCTGACATCCACACTATTCTGCCATCTGGATAGAAGTGTGCTGTGGAGTAGAATTGCATAATGAGTTCATCATTCCAGTTGGTGAGCTTCTGCCAACAAAATCTGCAACTCCACAAGCTTCAAAACTGTCATACACTCTAGGATAGTGTTCTTCATTTTCCTTCATGTAGGTCCAGACAACCCACTTCATATCACACACTATGGAATTCTTGTCCAACAAAATTGTCTCATAGAAGTCCTGCTGTTCCTTTGTGTGGAACCTGTAATCAACAGCAGTTCTTCTCTTGTGGCATATGGATCTGTCATCCTCCATAGCCTCAACCCCGAGTCTCTTCTGATGTTCATGTCCTCAGCCACAGGATGGGCATCATTATGTTCTGGTATCTTGGGCTTGAGCTTCCTCAGGACTTGTCCTTCTTCATCTTCCTCATCAGCAACGTCAGGCACTGGGGCCTTGTTCTTCTCAGCAGCTGGAATACTCCTGGTATTCCTTTTTGGTGCAAGCTTGGGCTTGGGGTCAGCTTTGGGTGCTTCCTTGGGCTTTGATGTTGTAGCCCCTGACTTAATTGCATCACCCATAAGCTTTTGTGCCTTGGGTGCTGGTGCAACAACCTCTTCTTCCTCTTCCATCATGGAAGGTTGCCCAACAACTCTGGCTATGGTCTTTTTGACCCTTTCTTTCCTTTTCTTTCCTTCTGCAGCAGGCTCTTTGGATTGAGATTCCAAAGGAATTTGAGTGGAGACTCTGGCTTTGGACATTGGTTGTCTTCCTGCAGGGCTTTTAATCTTCATGCCTGGCTTTACTGCAGTTGAGCTGAACTTCTTCTTGAGCTCTACTTTCTTGGAAGTAGCCTCATCCGCTTCTGCTCTATAATACTCATCCTCAGAATCTGAGGTTCTCTTCTTCCTTGTCATGGTGGCAGCTTTAGGCAGGTTGCTTGGGGTGCTCCTGCTGCCTTCATATGAAGTGCTAGAGGGACTAGTGCCCTCACTCATGTGCATCTGCTCTTCTGACCTGTTCTGACTATCACTATGGTATGCCATGCTGCAAATCACTGACTGCTGACCCTGTGAAGAGTTATAGATGAGATAGAGTGGATGTGCATCACAAAATGCAGAGATTTTTGCAAAAGAATGATTCAAAAATTCAGTTTAATTTTCCACAGAAAGCATTTCGAATCAACCGATTTTCAAACTCGGTGATACCGAAGCAATTTTGGAACCTAAACTGATGAACTCGGTTGGACTGAGTCACAGTTTGGTGGCACCGAGACTGCTAGGGTTTCACAAAGTCCTAAAATCGGTCTCACCGATTAGCAATTCTCGGTCACACCGAGAGTTACTAGTGCAATGGCATTAGCCAAATCGGTGGGACCGAGTTTTTCAACTGGGTGGGTCCGAGCTGGTTTCGGCGGAAACCTAACCCTAAATTTTCAAATCTCATCTAATCTAAGGATTGCATTGACTGGATAGGAGTGTTTCAATCATGGCAAGAATCATTAAGAACACAATGTGCTAGGAATCGGACGAGGATAGCACTTTCATCGAGTCCATACCCTAGCTTGGCGATGAACTCGCTACGGCGGCAACGGCGGGGGTGAAATCCGTTGACGGCGGTGGAGACCAGCGACAGGAGGCGGCTGGCAACGAGGAGACGATCCAGAGAGCTATTGCGCGGGCGAAGAGGTTCGGAGAAATTTCCAAATTTTTGCCCGTGACTATATATAGCCCGACCCCGTCGGTGTGACCGAGTGGAACAACTTGGTGGCACCGAGATGCATAACTGTGTACAGTTACAGCAACTCGGTGTGACCAAAAAGTTCAAATCGGTTGCACTGACATTGAAAACCTAGATCGACTTAGTGATCTCGGTGGGACCGAAATGGAGGAATCGGTCAGACCGAGAATCACAAAGAAGTTTTGGAAGTTTAAGTCTATGATGAATCGGGGACTCCGAGTGCTCCTCACACAGAGTGGTTCGAATCTGACTTGGTCAAATTTTGTGATGTAGCATGAATAGAGTTTGAGACGAGAAAAGCATAGATAGCTAGAGAAGGTTCTTAGGCATTCTTGTCCATCTACTTGGCAAAAAGAAAAAGAACCAAACAATCAAAGCAACAAGTGGATGTCCTCGAATGAGTAAAATATGCACCAACATGCTCACACAATAAGATGGCAAATGAAATATGTGGCAAAACATGCACAACCAATTCTAGCATCTATCAAAACAATTGGCAATGACTAGGTCATCTATATATGAGTATATTGACTTAGGAGTCAAATGAAAACATTTGATCATAGGTCATACTCATCGTTTAATCTTAAGTGGGGTTACCACTTTTACATAATGCATTGATGTGTTCACACCATTAGAGTTGCTTTGACTCAATTCTTAGAGTTAAGCTCCCCCTAGATGTGAGATCCCCTTTTAGAGGGATGAACTAACCTTGGGTTTTGTCGATGATGACTTCATGTAAGTGTTCAAGATGTGGATGCTCAAGGTTAATGTAGATCATTTGGAGCAATCTTTTGGAGTGAGTTGCACTTTCAACATACCTACATGGGTTAGTCCCACAAGGAACAAACAAGAATATCCATAGACATAGAGTGATGCACACACAAGATAATGTCCATGAAATCACTAGGTTACCCTGTCCCTTGCCTTACCAACATGAGGGTTTGTGACTCCTTGAACTAGTGCAAGATATGGAAGTTGATTGCACTTGTTGTTGCCAAATAGATATGAGTGAAGAATATTGGCGGAGTCACCCTCAAGAACTCTCTAGTTCTTCTTCTTCGGGATCCACATCATCTTGATGGGAATCCTTGGAGTTGTAGTTGTACTTGATGAAGTAGAACTTGATGTAGTCTTGGGAACCCACTTGACCAAGGCCTTAGGTGCTTCTTCAAATGCATCAATATCTTCTTGAAGCTTGTCCTTGCCTTTGTTCTTGTGGTCTTGTGGTGGAAGATCATCTTGTGCTTGTGTTCCTTTGAAGGAAGTAGGATCATACTTCTCTTGTTGAGGAACAAACTTCGTCTTGGGGTATTGATCTTCTTCCCACTCAACTCCATTGGCATCGAACTTTCGTTCAAAACCAACACCTTGATTCTTCCGGTGCCTTCCTTGCTTGTGTACAATTTCCTCGAATTGATTCCTCCCGGCAAGGCTCTTGTATACACCTTTCTCTATAATTCCTTTCAATAAGCTATTTTCTTGCTCAAGTGTAACTTGGCTAAGAGAATCATTAGTGGAATCAAGAGAACTACTAGAAGCAACAATATTGGATTTGACGTTATTATTGTTACTACTAGAGGAAGTATATTTCTTGTACTTGTTACTAGACTTGACTTGAGGCATGTAAGTAGATAAGAGTAAACGCTTGGCAATGTAAGAAGAACTTTTCTTGCGGAGATCGTCATTGATTGCTTTTAAGAACTCATGCTCTTGCTCAAGATTGAGCTTTTCAAAGCGTAACTTCTCATGGGCCCTTAAAAGTTCTCGATGATCTTCGAAGATAGTTTCATGAGCCAACTTAAGAGTGTTTAGTTCTTTAGTTAGAAGTTCAATCTTCTCCTTATCATTGACATTCGTTTTATCTTGATTAGCATGATTAATTGATGTTTCATCGTAGTATTCATCACTAGAGTTGTCAACAAGTAAATCATCATCCATAAGCAAGTCATCTTCATTACTATTGAAATCAACATACTCGGGATGTGTTACCTTTGGACCTATGGCCATGAAGCATCTTCCAATTCCTTCATTTGGTGAGTCAAATATGTCATAGGAGTTGGTTGACACAAGTGCTAGACCGGCAACACCTTCATCTTGAGTATATTCGGAGTCGGAATGATAGCTTCTCTCGGAGTGATTGTCGGAGTCGGAACCGGATACCCATTCACCAACATGAGCTTGATGTCTTCGTTTTGTGTAGCTCCTTGATGACTTGTCCTTCCTTTCCAAATCCTTGCTTCTCGGTGAGGGTCTTCGTTCATAATGATCATCTCTACTCCTCGTCTCTCTTGGTGGTGATTCTTCTCTTTTGCTTCTTCTTTTTGGAGAATCTTCTATTCTTTTGTAGGGTGTCGTACACTCATTTGAATAGTGTCCGGGTCTCCCAAAATTGTAGTAGTTACGCTCTCGACTAGAAGATCTTTTGTCATTGTAAGACCTTGACTTGGAGCTTCTTTCTTGTCTTCTACTCTTGTAGAATTTGTTGAAGTTCTTCACCATTAAGCTCAATTCTTCATTGAAGGTTTGTTTCTCACTTGATGATGTGGGGGCTTCTTATGAGGCTTTGTAAGCACCACTTGACTTGTTGTGAAGTTCCTCCTTATCCTTAAGTGACATCTCATGAGCAACAATTCGTCCAATGACTTCCATTGGCTTGAGATGTTTGTAGTTTGGCATCATTTGGATCAATGTGCACACGGTATCATACTTTCCATCCAATGCTCTTAGGATCTTCTTGATGATGAATCTGTCGGTCATCTCTTCACTCCCTAAGCCGGCAATCTCATTTGTGATAAGTGCAAGCCTAGAGTACATTTCAGCGACACCTTCACCATCCTTCATTTTGAACTTGTCAAGCTGACTTTGGAGCACATCCAACTTGGATTCCTTGACGGAGTCGGTACCTTCATGCATATCAATCAAAGTATCCCAAATTTCCTTTGCATTCTCAAGACAGCTGATTTTGTTGAATTCTTCGGAGCACAATCCGTTGAAGATGATATCACAAGCTTGAGCGTTGTACTGCAGCATCTTCAATTCTTCCGCATTAGCTTCATAGTTCGGCTCTCTCCCATCAAAGAATTCACCTTGCAAGCCAATACAAATAATTGCCCAAACGGCGGGGTTATGTCCGAGAATATGCATTTTCATCTTATGCTTCCAACTAGCAAAATTAGTACCATCAAAGTAAGGACCTCTACGGTGATAATTTCCCTCACTAGACGCCATACTCTCCTAGGTTGTGAAACCAAGGCTATGACCACCAAAAGCTATGGAAATCAAAGCAAATGGAGACCAAAGCTATGATACCACTTGTAGGACCTTGAAGTATGTCTAGGGGGTGATTAGACTACTTGACCAATTAAAACTTAGCCTTTTCCCAATTTTGGAGTTTGGCAGATTTTAGCTATCTTAGGAAAAGTCAAGCAATCATCACACAATTCAAGCAAGCATGCAAAGAGTATATATGCAGCGGAAATTAAAGCATGCAACTTGCAAGAAAGTAAAGGGAAGGGTTTGGAGGATTCAAACGCAAGTGGAGACACGGATGTTTTTGGCGTGGTTCCGATAGGTGGTGCTATCGTACATCCACATTGATGGAGACTTCAACCCACGAAGGGTAACAGTTGCACGAGTCCACGGAGGGCTCCACCCACGAAGGGTCCATGAAGAAGCAACCTTGTCTATCCCACCATGGCCGTCGCCCACGAAGGACTTGCCTCACTAGCGGTAGAACTTCACGAAGTAGGCGATCTCCTTGCCCTTACAAACTCCTTGGTTCAACTCCACAATCTTGTCGGAGGCTCCCAAGTGACACCTAGCCAATCTAGGAGACACCACTCTCCAAGAAGTAACAAATGGTGCATTGATGATGAACTCCTTGCTCTTGTGCTTCAAATGATAGTCTCCCCAACACTCAACTCTCTCTCATAGGTTTTGGATCTGGTGGAAAGAAGATTTGAGTGGAAAGCAACTTGGGGAAGGCTAGAGATCAAGATTCATATGGTAGGAATGGAATATCTTGGCCTCACACATGAGTAGGTGGTTCTCTCTCAGAAATGGTAAGTTGGAAGTGTAGGTTTGTTGTGATGGCTCTCTCCACGAATGAAGAGGAGGTGTAGGGGTATATATAGCCTCCACACAAAATCTAACTATTACACACAATTTACCAAAGTCGGTGGGACCGAATCATCAAACTCGGTCGGACCGATTCAGTAAACCTAGTGACCGTTAGGATTTTCGGTGGGACCGAAATGCAACTCGGTAAGACCGATATGGTTAGGGTTAGGGCATAATGTAATCTTGGTAAGACCGATTACACAAACTCGGTGAGACTGATTTTGGTAATAAGCTAACCATAGAGTTGATCAGGTAAACTCGGTGGGACCGATTTGCTCTTTTCGGTGAGACCGAAATGTTACAAAAGGGAAACAGAGAGTTTACATTGCAATCTCGGTGGGACCGATCGCTCACTTCGGTTAGACCGAAACGTTATGAAGGGAAACAGAGAGATTACAATCCCATCTCGGTGAGACCGAGATCCCTATCGGTAGGACCGATTTGCCTAGGGTTTGTGGCAGTGGCTATGACATTAGAACTCGGTGGCGCCGGATAGGAACAATCGGTGTGACCGATTTTGGCTTTAGGTTTAGGTCATTTGTGGATGTGGGAAAGTAGTTGAGGGTTTTTTGGAGCATATCACCAAGCACATGAAGCAAGAGGCTCATTAAGCAACACCTCATCCCTCCTTGATAGTATTGGCTTTTCTTATAGACTTAATGTGATCTTGGATCACTAAAATGTAAAATGAAGAGTCTTGAGCTTTTGAGCTTGAGCCGATCCTTTGTCATTAGTATTTTGAGGGATCCACTTTCATCATCCATGCCATGCCATTCATTGAGCTTTCCTGAAATAATAGTCTTGGAATAGCATTAGCTTAATGAGCTATATGTTGTTATGAATTACCAAAACCACCTAGGGATAGTTGCACTTTCAGATGACCGATCAGAACGTAACTAGTTCGGTCTCATAATTGTGCAGACTATTTTCTATTCGGTCTATTTTAGTTCGGTCTTTTCGGGTTCGGTCTCAGTCTTTTCGGGTTTTGTTTCGGTCTTCAGTTTTTATGCCCGGGGTGACCCATCGATGCCAAAAGCTATTTTAACATTTGGCTACACATTGTGGATGCCCTTAAGTGTACCACTTGGTTTTGCTCCTTAGTACTATCTATACAAATCTCGATTACATTCATCTGCAAAAATATATCAAGATTAGTAAAGAGGAGGTGATTTTGCCACACGGAAGGCGGGGGAGTTTTCTTATTTTTAGAGGAGGTTGGTGTGGCGGTTTGTTAACATGTGGTCCCACGTGTCAGTGATGTACCAAGCCGATTCGCGTCCCACATGAGGCAGAACAACGGCAGAAGCAACACGTAGTTAACTTGAAGAAGAAGAAGAAGAAGAGGGATAAGCGTGAAATGATGATTTCTTCGTCCCTCCAACCTTTTTTGAGCATCACTTCATCCCTCCAACTTACGTGCGGGAAAGGTGCAACTTTGTGATTTGACGCCTCATTGCTCATTACTACAACGGCGCCAAGACCGGGGTGCATCCCCCTTCTGCTCTGCACTATTATTTCAGTATTGCACGTGGACACGGTTTCTTGATGTCACATGTCAGTGAAAGGGACTAGAACAATTATGAAAGCGAACGCTCCACTCTTATGACGGAGGAGTACACGACACGGCAGCCCAGTGAACTGTTACTTGACCTGTAGTACTACTACTATAGTTTTGCTATTTCGCAAGATCCATCGATACAAACCTGATTAATGGCGAGGGCAGGATTTCCCCGCGCGGTAGACAGGGTATTTTGGCATAGTTGGTTTGACACAGAGAGCGAGAGAAACATGTGAAATGCTTGAATGTATAATGGGCCCTTGGGTGTGTGTGTGTGTGTGTAGTATGACCTTCCATATCACTAGATGATACTAGCCATACATTTCAAAGGCAATTTTAATGTATGCAAACTTAATAATTAAGTAAAAATATGAGATCTAGTAAAAATAAAAACATATACGATTTATTGTGTTGGAGTGTAGTAGTTTTGTATTGAATAGTTGTTAGATGTAACATGCGAGAATGTGTAGAGATGTACTTTTGGAGGGCCTACAGAGAGAAATTCGGCATAAAGTGGATTCAAATATTTGTATTCGTCTTCATAGCATTTGTAACTCATATCTAGAGTTTTTATGGTAGACTTGAATGCTTGTTTGCTCTTATAAAACTGGTGCAGCAATAATGGGGTGGTGTGCGCCAATTTAGGCAGTGGCATGGCCTACTCGGCTCCATAGAGAGAGCGAGAGAAGAGACAAATACACTGGCGGTCAATGTATTTCATGAGAAAAGCGTAATACTGTCACCGGACATCAGAATACGCTCATTACGGTCAATATTATATGTTTTGTCGTGATTATACGGTCACTTGCTCACCGTTCAGCATTAGATTGCACTCTATTGACCGGCCAAACAGTCTGCATGGCACTATGTTGACTGGTTAAATTGACCATGTTCCATGTGGGTCCCACCTGTCAGTTTGTAGAGGAAAAAAGTAAGATAAACACAAATTTATGCAGGAGCGACAAGACTCGAAACCGTGCGTGGGAACCACCTGGTTGTGTATGTGTCTGTCAGGGCCTGATATGTGCGCATGCACGTGTAGTTGAGCACTTGAGCATGAGCGTGTGTGTTGGACGTGTGGTGTGTGTGCATGGATGAGTGCGTGTGTGCGTGTGAGTGTTGCGCGCGTGCGTGTGTGCGTGTGAGTGTTGCATGGATGCGTGTGTACATGTGTGTGTGTGTGTTGAATACATGCAGTTCATGTGCATGCGTCCGTGTGTACATGTGTGTGTGTGTTTGTTTCTTGCATGTAGTTCATGTGCATGCATGCGTGTGTGTATAATCACCACACTAGCTCATGTGTATTAAAAGAGACGGCTCAGCATACCAATACAAGGCCACCTTGTCTGCTATGCCCGCGGTCATGACTTTGAATACCCACCGTACAATATTTTTTTATCGTTTGTTTTCATGCTTATACACGCCGATAGATGGGCCCTATGGTAGTGAGATAATGTGATGCAACACTAGATGTGCCATGTTGAGCGTTTAACTGGTCAACTAGTCATGTCTTCAACAAATACAGAGCTATACGGTGAGCCCGTGACTGTATAATAACCACAAGACATAAATGGTGACCATAATGAGTCGATTCCAAAGTCCAATGAATGTATCGTGCTTGCACTTCAAATACATTGATCAGCGTTGTATATATATGGTGAGAGAAAAATGAAACATGCGTAGAGGTGTTGGGGGCGTACTTTTAGAGGGCCTAGAGATAGTTTTTTGCATACATGAAAGGGAGATGCTCTTTGTTTCTCTATTCTGACTAACTTTATATATAGTATAAAAATATAAAAATCGACAGTGCAGAATAAATATCATTCTGTGCATCATGCAATGCAAATAAACTTTCATACTCCATATAACTTTGTAATGTTGTATATATGTACAATTTCTAAATAAATTTTTGGCCACACTTTGTCTAGTTTTTATTCAAAAGGAATGTTGTATGCGAAGTAAGAGTGAAGAGAGGGATTTGTAGATCAATGGGGTACGTGATAAGATACAACATGTGTGAATGTGTAGTTGACGTATTTGGCAGGGCCTAGAGAGGGTATGTGTATGTATTGGAGAGAGGCATGGATAGAGGGGCCGGCGAGGGGGGTCAGGGGGCGACGAGGTGAAGATAGCATGAGAAATGAGAGAGGTCCACACACACACAGACACACACACACACACAGAGAGAGAGAGAGAGAGAGAGAGAGAGAGATGAATATGATGTCTCGGCGAGAGATGCCCTTGAGTGTGTCCATGCAGGGGAGAGGGGATAGAGGCATGAGGAGAAATAGTTTGTGCGGTGTCTGTGTTGGTATGCGTGGGTGTGAGATGATAATGGGACCTAGGGGTAGAGGATGTGTCACCGTGTGAGGTCAGGTGGGCCGAGGTGAGGCCCTTTGGTCAGTTCCATCATGTGTCACATTGGTTGGCCCGTGACGCATTTCAGGGAGACCCATGGAGGACTAGTCATAGAAGACAAAGATACTAGAGTCGTGAAGGGCTCTGTGTCCATTGACAAAGTCGACTAGGATTTGTAACCCTAGGTTCCCAAACTAAGGTAACCTCTCTGATATTACCATTCATCAAACCTAACTTTAAGGGGCATCCTACATAATGCTCTGCTAGAATCATATTCGTCAATTAGGAAGAGAGGTGGAGACAATCCCTACCAGATAGGCCTAAAGCTAATGTGCATGCAAGAGACACCTAGGCAGGTCTATGTATAGAGAAATGGTCGATGGGGATCGTGCGTGTGTATGCGCGTGAGAGGAAGAGTGCTTGTGAAACAGTCGTAAATGGTTGTCAGAGAGGGGGGGGTGATATCGAGAGCATGTGTGTGAGAAAGACACCTCGGGAGAGAGTGTGTGAGCATGTGTGAGAGACTCCCGATGGATATACACTATGTGTGCGTATGTGTGAGAGAGAAAGTTAGCGCGTGTGTGAGGAGGGGCATATGGAGAGTGAATCTACACATAAAATATTTATCTACACATTGGTTAAAAGTATAAGTTGTGTCCAAATATTAGGATGTGATCATGATATTTGCAATTCACCCAAGGAACGGTCATTGATCCATGGGACATCCATATTCAATCGAATTTGAGCATGTCTATGTTATTATTCGACATAATTGATCCATAGATTCAGTATTCTGAAGTTCAGACAATGCATCACTTTAGCAATTCGAATAAAATGTGAGTATAGTTCAAGTTGTGTGTGTAAAACACATTATACATACAAAATTACAAACTGAACATTATAAATAGCTAGCTAGGAACTAGCATACATTTGAATTCAACTTAAGGTGGTTTAAATTTTTTGAATTCAACATGAAGTCCATTCAATTATTTGAATTCGAGATCATGCCATTTTTAAATCATACATAAATTAAGGGGGCACCAATCTTTGCTTTGCTTTTGTACATAATAGCATATATAGTTTTGTACAAAATAGATTCAAATTTACCTCCTCCATTCAAAAATAATCGGAGTTATAGGATTTTTAAGAGTCAAAATTTCGAAAAGAAGTGCATAATTTAATGATGTTTTCAAGCATACAAGGTCAAATTTAACATGTCTATTTAGGTCTATCCTCAAAGTTCAAGAGTACTCGAAACGTGAATGCTTTTGTTTTGAAATTTCGAACAAAGTGCCAAAAGAGCCTCTACTCACCCAAAACCATGTGAGCCCAATGTTTGGTTGATGAAATTACTTTTCCAACTCTGACTCGTGAAACCTACACTACAAAAAAAGACACATCCGTGACATTTTGGGCCGAATGAATTTTTTTTCTGTCATACATATGACACTTCTATGACGATAATTGTGACAAAACCCGGTATCATCATAGATGTGGTGGGCTCCTACTTCTATGACAAAAAATCATGACAGAAAATGGGCTTTTCACCCTGGGCTGGCCGGAGACGCAGCTGCATGACATTCTTTGGGCCGTCCATGACGGAAAAACCCGTGGTAGAAGCGAGGGCGAGGAAAATTTCAGGGAGTTCCCGGTTACGGTGGGAGGTCGGGGGCAAAGCGATGCGCGTTTCTCTCGTACACGTATGCGCGTGTGTGCGAGGCATTGGCTCTAACTGAACCCAAGCGAGGCGTTAGGCTCTAACTGAACCCGGGCGATTGCACTATAGGCTACGCGTTACTGAACCCGAGCGATCGATCGATGGCTATTAATTGAACCTGATTGAGCGATTCCTTCGCTACTGTTGCTAACTGAAGCCGATCGATGCTGCCTTTGGGATGAATAGTGAGCATTGCGGGAGGGGGGGTTGGATGAACAGTGAGTGGTGGCGTTGCCTCTGGATGAACAAGACCCCGTGGTGTGGAGGGCTGGATGAACAGTAGACTGTGGAGGGGTGCCCGTGGAGGGGTGGTTGAATAGGACCCCGTGGTGTGGAGGGCTGGATGAACAGTAGACGGTGGAGGGGTGCCCGTGGAGGGGTGGATGAACAGGACCCCATGGTGTGGAGGGCTGGATGAACAGTAGATGGTGGAGGGGTGCCCGTGGAAGGGTGGTTGAACAGTAGCCGGTGGAGTAGCGCGTGGTGCAGGCTGGATGAACAGGAGCCCGTGGAGGCTGGAGGAGGTCGACGGTGGAGATGAACAGTATCCCGTGGAGTCCCGTTTTGCGGTACGCCACACCCCTCCCGATGAACATGACCCCCGTTTAGACCGTAGGAGGTCCGTCTCATCCGTTTTGTAGTACGCCAGACCCCTCATGATCAACAGGACCCCCGTTTCGACCGTAGGAGGTCCGTTTCGTCCGTTTTGTGGTACACCACACCCCTCCCGATCAACAGGACCCCCGTTTCGACCGTAGGAGGTCCGTTTCCTCCGATTTGCGGTACGCCAACCCCCTCCCGATGAACAGGATCCCATTTCGAACGTGGCCGGTCGAACACAAGGCCGTTTCCTCCGTTCTGCGGTATGCCAGGCCTCGTTTCCATCGCCTGTTCCGTCCAAGCCCTCCCGATGAACACGACCACACATTCCATTCCGACCCAGCCGGTTGGCTCCCATGCGTTCCGTTGCCTCCCGATGAACACGACGCATTCCGTTGCCTCCCCATGAACACGACGCATTCCGTTGCCTCCCCATGAACACGACGACGACGCTGTTTCTCCGTTCTGACCCAGCCTTGTACACGATCCCTCGCCGTACGTATGCACGAGTAGGCGTTCAAGACCCCGCTCGTATGTACACATACGTGGCTGTATTTTCTTTCTTACACCCTGTCCGCTGTATGTACGTGTACATGCTACGTGCGCGCCTCTACTACAACACGTGCGCGCCTTTACATCCACCAGTATATATGTACGTACACATTCACGACCAGAATGACAACGCTACGTACGCTTAGACCAGGTGGGTCCCGACTGTCAGGCACTTCCTTGCGTGCAAAGATGTAGCTGGTGGGTCCTAGCAGTTGGGGGGCGAATCGTTTTTTTTTGCCCGGACGCACTTCCTTGCGTGCGAAGATGTAGCCGGTGGGTCCCAGCAGTCAGGGGGGCGAATCATTTTTTTGCCCGGACGCACTTCCTTGCGTGCGAAGGTGTAGCTGGTGGGTCCCAGCAGTCAGGGGGGCGAATGGTTTTTTTGCCCGAACGCACTTCCTTGCATGCGAAGATGAAGCTGGTGGATCCCAGCAGTCAGGGGGAAATGTTTTTTCCACAAAATACAGTGGCCCGTCCGGTGGGTCCCAGTTGTCAGGTGGAGGAATCATTATTTTCCGCGTAATAAGGAGGCACTTCCTTGCTACGGCCGTGGACCCAGGTGTCAGCCTCTCCACATATAGTCCATGTCCAATGGAAGTCATTCCTTAACCACGTTGACCAGGCCGCGCCGAGAGCACCACGGCGGTGGACGACGGCGAGGCCTAGGAAGGGGACGACGCGGAGCCGGGGAAGACGCGGCAGTGGAAGCCCGCGCGGAGAGGAGTATGAGGGTTCACTGGTTCGGCTGCGGTGTGAGGCTGCCGTCGCCGCAGGGCCTGGCCAGCGGTGGGAATAGTAGGGGGCGGTGAGGCCTCCGCGGCAGCACAACCGGCCACGAGAGGCAGGAGCATGCGGCACGGCCGGTGCTGCTTTGGGCGGCTGGAGCAAGAAGACCAGAGGTTGAAGAAGCACTACGGCCGTTGGATGGACATCATACGGTCACTGGAGCTAGAATCGTTCATATTGACTAAGTTGACAAAGCCCTCCGTCCCCGTCAACTTAGTTGGCCCACAAGTCATCCTCCCACTATGGTGGGTCCCAGCTAGCAGGGGGGTATTCATTTTTTTGTGCGTAATAAGGAGGCACTTCGTTGCGTGCGAAGATATAGCTGGTGGGTCCGACATGTCAGCAGGGGGAATGTTTTTTCGCAAAATACAGAGGCCCTTCCAGTGGGTCCCACGCGGCGGGGAGTACGAGGGTTTAGTGGTCCGGCTGCCATCGCTGGAAAATAACAGGAGGTGTGGGTGAGTAGAGCAATGGCCTGGCCAGCAATGAAGTAGGGTGGGGCGGTGCGGCCTATGTGGCAGCACAGCCGACCACGGGAGGCAGGAGCAGGCAGTCCCACCGGAGCTGGTTTCGGTGGCTGGAGCAAGAAGATTAGATATTGAAGAAGCAGCCCGGCCGTTGGATTAACATCCAATGGTCACTGCTGCTAGAGTCGTTTGTGGACTAAGTTAACAAAGCCAAAGTACACGTCAACCTAGTAGACCCACAAGTCAGCCTCCAAATCTGTCCCAAACAGCATACAGCCCGAAATTTCTAGCCAGATTCAAATTAGTTTTAAATCTAAATATACTTTAATTTAAATTCAATGAAATTTTACCCGCACAAAAACAATGAAATATAAAATATCAAAATCCAAAAGAAAACAGTATTTTGGAACTAATTGCCTATTTGCTGTATTTTTTTCATTTTACAGCCCATTTATTATTACTTATAGCCCATTTCTTATTACTTATAGCCCATTTCTTAATACTTATAGCCCATTTTCTGGGAAAAATGCATCCCTCCTCGTCTTGAAAGATTACCGGCCCAGCAGGGCGTAGAAAGGAAAATAGCTGGCTAGCCATTTTTCAGAAAGGAAAAAACCAAACTGGGCTGGTCATGTGCTAAACATATGAAATAAAAGCCTGGGCTAGATGGGCCACGGGTCCCGCACAACCCAGTTGATACCCTTCTCCGGCCCGAAAAAACAAAATTACTGCGCGCGCTGCTGGGTCCCTACTGTGATCCTCACCATGTATAGTCATCTCCTTATTCCTCTCGGTTGTTGACCATGTTGACAACACCGAAGGGAGGTGCCGCAATGAGCGAACCAAGGCGGAGGACAATGGTGAGGCCTCGGATGGGAATGAACAGGAGCCGGGGAAGATCACAGCCAGCCATGGGAGGCGGGAGCAGGCGGTCCCGCCGGCGCTGGTTTGGCTTTGGTGGCTCGAGGAAGAAGAGACTGAAGAAACGCGACAGACGTTGAATGTCAATCCAACGGTCAAGGTTGGCACAATCGTTTTTTGAGTAAGCGGACACCAAGTAGCATACTTTTTTATATATAGGAAGAAAACTGCGAGGAAAATGCGTTCGTCTGCCGTCCTCCTCACAGGGAACGTTCACCACATAAGTGACTAGCACCCTTGGTTTTCAACCGAGAGGTCTTGGGTTCGAGTCTGAGGAACTCTCAATTTTGTCCTCCTTCCTTCCTCGCAAAAAAGGGAAATAAAATCAAAGACTTGGGAAGGCATACAGAACAAGCTAGTGTACCAGTAAAGAGACGTTGCCGAGTTTTAGAAAAAAGAAAGACGTGCTCTTGTAGCTGGTCCGAATCCAAACCTAGACTATGACTATATTCTATATATGGTGCTATGCTACTCTGCAAGTAATGAAACTGACATATCCAACGTTCGCTTCTCCTCTTCTCTACTTACTCTGCCTAGCATCAGAAGCTCTGGCCGCAGCAACCATGTCCGTTGGCTGCTCGTCCACCTGCTCTTCAGCAGGTAACAACCAGATATGCGCCAAGTCGCCACCCGTACCATCGCCTGTGGGTCTCATCACACCCCCGCCGGCATGCGCAGCACAGCCGGTTGCTCATCGCAACCCGCTGCCGTTGGTGTGGTGCCACTACTATAAATCACGCAGAGTCATCCGTCGTGTCTCAACCAAAATCCGCAACCCTGGCCGAGTCTTCTACAAATGCCCGAATCATGGGGTAATAATATATTTAAGTGTTGTTCTGCTGCTTTCAGTTGCTGATTTTTTTAATAGTTTGGTTGATGATCTTCCAATTTGATTCGTGCAGAAAAGGGAAGATTCATGTGATTTGTATTTCTGGGAAGTTGTTGATGTGGGGGAATGCAACTACGCTGATTATTTGGTTAGCCGAGGAATCCCAATACCAGCAGGTTGGGGTGTTGGACAAGTAACTGAAGGAATGGCATAAGAGGAAGATGCAGAGCAGAAGGTTAAAGATGAAGTTCCTCTGATCATGGCCAAGCAACAGCTGCTGAACGGCCTCGACAACAATGAGGAGATGAAAGAGCTTGTGAAGATAATGGGTAAAATCGATGTGCTCTGTAGGATGATTGTCTCTTTATTTGCAGTGTATGTAGCACTCGTGATGTATTTAGTGGCTACGACATGAGCACTTTGCTGAAACTAGTAATGAATGAAACCTGTGTAGCAGGCTGGGCATAGTGTTGTGAACCTCTAATGATTTCTATCAACAGAAATTAGGGGTATCCCCTTTTGCTCATATAAATAAATAAATAGCAGAGGCCCTGTCGAGTCAGCTTCGTTCTCATTCGAAGACGTCAAGCAAATTGCAGTCCAACAGCAAACTATGTCATCAAATTCAAGTTTCACAGCCAAATATGAGTACAACTACACAACAATGTCATCATGTTTTAGTTGTCATACAATCACCAAACACAAATCAGCATACATAACAAGTGATGTTCTCACAGCAAAATACTAAACAACATGTTCATCAGGTTTCAGTTGTCATAGCAAACACAATTTCACATAGTAGATAAAACGTCTTCTGACAGGAAAATACGACAAAAGCAATGTAATCATCATCCACAGCAGCAGCATCAACATCTTCGCCATGTGTATCAGTTTGAATCGTAATTCCCCACGGTGTCATCTTCTTCTTCGTCCTCAACGTCCTCGAACGTTGGCTTCTTCTTGATCAACTCTTGTATGTCCATAGCACGACAAGCAATCTTTTCGCCGGCGTCATTGCCATGATGGTTCTCAAAGATATTAGGAACATCTGTGTTATCTTGTACATCAGGAGCAGTGTAAGCATCATCTTGTTGTGCAACTTCATTAAACGAATTCCTCTGCTCAAATCTTTGCAATACTCTCCAGTCATCGCTACGAGCAAATGTGTCTTCCAAGAAAAATATCTGTGTTGCTTGATTTGCCAAAATAAAAGGCTCGTTGGTCTGGTACGCCGCCTTGACATTGATGGATTTGAAATAATCATCAGCTCTGGGTTTTGCAATCCTGGAAAATAGGTTATACCAACGACAACACAACAGAACCACACACCGATGATCCTGGAAACTGGAGATATACTGCAACTGAACAATGTCTATTATGTTAGCATACATTTCAGTTGTCTCTTTGTCATACGTATCCGTGCTCATGATGGCACTGTTTTGTATCTTCCTGCCTTCGTCTCGTGCAAGGGTGTTGTAGCGCACATCTCCAACAATGCAAGATTCATAATGTCTTACTCAAGTATCAGGACCCATCGCTAGTGAGTAAAGGGCATCATCAACTGCTTGCCCAACCTCCCGCATCTTCTTAACCTATGGTTAGAAAATAGACAAGCTGATCATCTTATGTACTCAATATATTAAAAAAACTGACAATGCACTTCAAAAGCTTACATGGTTCTTGAACCCTTTCGCAAATCCTGCCATAACCAGTTTGTCAATGTTTCTTGGATTTTGCGGCAGTAACTCCTCTTTGTAGATGCTGCACAACATAGTGATCACGTCAAACATCTAAATATATAAGAATGTGCTGCAAGTTTAGTAGATTACGATGTATAAGCTGCAGTACTGCACTTACTTGATATAAGGTAGTATCTAAGGACAGTTATTCAACACATACCAAACCATTTTGTCCAAATCTTTAGGTTTGTCATCTTATCGACTCTTCCCTGTAACTCGAACAGAATAATCAAAAACATTGAGCACGGGATTGTCTTCACCCACCTCTTTGCTAAGTTGATCAGCTGTTTCAATGTATTTTGAGCAGAATGTCAACGCTTCTGTAGCAATGTAGGCCTCTGCAATGGACCCCTCGGGTCTAGCTCTGTTCCTAACATAGCCTTTGAAAGTGCCTAGCCGCCTTTCAATAGGGTACATCCAGCCATACTGTACTGGACCTCTAAGTAGTGCCTCATCAGGTAGATGAACAGCCAAATGCACCATCACATCAAAGAAGGCTCGAGGATATATCTTCTCAAGGTCGCATAGGATAGTTGGTATCTTGTCTCTAAGACGCTCCAAAGCATCTATGCTGATATTTCTACTGCAGAGTTCCCTGAAGAATTGTCCCAACTCTGCAACTACTCCGTATAAGTCAGGGCGGCCCAATCCTCTAAGGATAACAAGTAAAATCCTTTGAAGTAGGATGTGGCAGTCATGAGTTTTCAACCCTTGTACCTTGTTTCCATCTGCACTGACTCTCCTTTCAGGGTTGAAAGCAAATCCATGTGGGAATCTCACACGTGACAGGACCTTGCAGAATTCTTTTCTTTTTACCTTGTCCAAGACGTACACAGCTGGTGCCATATCCCGTGGTTTACCTTCATCTTGCACCTGCAAATCCTTTCTGATACCCAGGTGGGTCGAATCAATCCTTGATTTTAAGGTATCTTTCGTCTTGCCTTCAATGTTAAGAAGTGTGCCGATAATGTTGTCACATATATTTTTACCGATGTGCATCACATCAAGATTATTCCACAGATCCAAATCTTTCCAATACTCCAAGTCCCACAAAGTAGACCTGCGGGTAAACAATAATCTCTCTTCTACCGTGCCATGCTTCCTTTCCCCGCTACCATTACCAGGATGGTTTCCTGGTGTAATATGCCTGACCTTCTCGAATTCCACTTGCAACTCATCGGCGGTGAGCCTCTTTGGCGCATCACGGTTTTCATGCTTTGCATTGAACACATGTCTTCGGTATTTTCTAGATGCGGCTTGTCCTTGGCAAGGAAACGGCGGTGTCCAATGTAACAGATCTTGCTAAGTATTGCGTATGACAGCGGATTCCTGTCACAACGAACACATGCATTGTAACCATGTGTCGTTCGCCCTGACATAGTGCCCAAAGCCGGATAATCATGGATGCACCAAATTACAATAGCATGCAGAAAGAAATCAACTGGTAGGCTGCTATATAGGTCTCGAGTGAGAACACCCTTCCATAGCTATTGAAGTTCCTCCACAGTGGCTCCATGAACAAATCTAAATCCTTTCCAGGACTTTTTGGACCTGGGATGAGCAAGGCCATCATGTAGTTTGATTCTTTGGTGCAGACATTTCAAGGCATGTTGTAAGGGATAACAAGCACTGGCCACATGCTATATGTGGCGCTCTGGTGGCCAAATGGGTTAAATCCATCTGAAGCTAAGCCAAGTCTAATGTTTCTCGGGTCAGCAGCAAACTCTTTGTGTTTATCATTGAAGCTTTTCCACTCACTACCATGAGATGGATGGCTCATTACATTCTGATCTTTGTACTCCTGGTTCCTAGAATGCCACAGTACATCCTGTCTTGTTTCAGCATCATGAAACAACCTCTGTAATCTTGGTGTAATTGAAAAATGTCTAAGAACATTATGAGGAATCCTCTTCAAAGCATCGCCATCTTTCCATCTTGATGATTTGCATTTCGGGAATTCACTTAAGTTGGCATAATCCTTCCGGAATAGAACACAATTATTCTTACAAACATGGATCATATCATATCCAATTCCAACTGCATGAAGGAAATTCTTCATTTTACTATAGGTGTGTGGCAGCTCAGACGCATCTGGGAAAGATTTGCGGAAAGCAGCCAACATCGCATCGAATGATTTGTTGTTCATCCGCTCAGATGTCTTCACCTGAAGAAAGGTGACCATAGCTGAGAATACTGACAACTTATTTCCTGGGGTGACAGCAACGTTGCATTGTTCCAACATGTGGGCCCACCGTTTTTCTTCTGCAGGTGAAAGTTCACGGAATGCACGAGCATTTAGTAGCATTGTTTCAATGTTGGTCAAACTCGCTGGATCCGCCACCACCACCTCCTACTCCTCTTGCACCTGAGCATCAGGCATATCAAGATGGTGATCTGGTGCTTCCACGTAGTCAATAACATTGACGTTCACAACTTCACCATGATGAACCCACCTAGTATATGTGACCGACATCCCATACAAGTGTAGATGATTTTGCACAGTTGACTGGGGTCTTGTAACTGAATTCATACAACTGCTACATGGGCAGAGCACATCTGATTTTGGACCACCGTACTCAGCTCTGATAAAGTTCGTGAAGTTTTCAACCCCCTCGACATATGCAGCGGAGAATCTTCGAGTAGAAGTTATCCAAGTCATGTCCATCTGTTAGACATACAAATTAGTTCTTCCACTAGATATTACAGGAAAAACATATATGCTTTTTTATGAAGTCCAGAAAAAATACCTAGGTCGATGTCTAAAGCTATGGCAAGATATTTGGACGAGCAGATCTAAGTAACGAAATATATGTAAAGCTAATTCAGCAAACAGATTTGAGTGCTAAATTATGGCAGACTGTTTCAGCAGTCAATGAGGCCGAGCACACGGCCATCGAACTATCGAAGGCCATCGCAGCAACAAAGATCAAGTATAAAACGGTGTATAGCTATTTCACCTAACAGATTGGCTACTAGACCATGGCAATCTACGTCACAATAAATATATGGCAGGATATTTTAGTAACTAATCGGCCTTGGCATGCCATCTCAGCTAAGCAGATTGAGTGTAGAACAGGGCAAGGAAGCTTCTTAAGCAGAGCATATTGACAGTAAACTACTTCGGCAAACAGTGAGATTAACAACGTCTATCAGCTAACATTCAATGCTACATCGACATGAACGGGGCCTCAGTCTAGAATGCGCGTACCGTGGGAGAAGCTGACCGACGTGCGTCTCCACACGAACGTCACCAGCGGTGGCGGCGCTGACCGCCGTGCGCCTCCACAAGAACGTAGCCAGAGGTGGCGGCGCGGCTAGAGGACGTTAGTCTACAAGAGTGTACTGTGGGAGCGAGAGGATCGCCGAACCGCGGCACCGACGTATCGGCGCGGTGGGGAGGGCGGCTTTGGCGGAGCGAATGGAGTGGAGGGTGACAGGGGGTGCGGTGTTTGGGGAATATTATTGGCTAGTTGGTCGAAGGGCGGTTGAATCGGATTTGGGGGGAATTTTTG
>NC_041391.1:526890497-526895893 GCF_002162155.2 Triticum dicoccoides | reverse complement strand
GTGGGCGGGGGGAGTTTGGAGCATGGTCGGTTTCTCCAAGTGCAGTCCCACGTGTCAGTGAAGAGGCAAGCCGAAGCGCGTTCCGTTTGCGTGATCCGTGTGCAGGACCGAACCTGTGTGGGGTGCAATGCGACCGTGACAGGAGTGTTGTGAGTGTACCGCCTCTTTTCCTTTTAAACTAGGTGCTTCGCCCCCTCAAAAAAAATGTGTTGCTTCGCGCGATCCATCGATACTACTACTAGTAATCCGGTAATCCCGACTAAAACGGCGCGGCCGGGTCTTTTCCCGCGCGATATGCTGCGAGGTTGGCTTAGTTGGGTTTTTTAGAACGAGTAATGCTACACCTACGTAATCCCAGTTACGTAATTAACGTATTGTGAAATGTGTGAGCTGTTGATTGTAGATTGGGGGGAGGGAGGGGCCCACCACCATGAAAATCAGGGGAGGAGAGAGAGAGGCAATTTACGTTAACCCTTTCGTAGGTTCCCGTAGATGTAGAAAGATGTGAAATGCGTGAATGTGTAGTGGACGTACTATTGGAGTGCCTAAGATAATTTGTGTATGTATAGACCCTATGTGTTTATTTTACTTCGCATGTTAGATTTGTCTCGGTTCAATAAAAAGCAGAGTTGGTGATGATGGTGTGCCTGTCATCCTGCAATATAGGCCGTCCGATCTATATCTAACGGATAGGAAGGAAACTATGACAATTTACCCGCACTCCTCTCCACATTCGCAGATAAGGCTTCCCTCGTTCATCCTTTTCTCCCACAAGATCTTGATCTTCCATGCAACACACGGGCATCTTGCTAATACTCCTACAATATGTATATTATTGTGAAAGTTCATATACACTGGCCGAGATTAATGCAAACACGGCAGATTTTCATTACATTTCGAACTTTTATAGGACAGAAAAATAAAAGAAACCCGACCCTAAACCTATTCTATGGTGGCGACCGACGTCCTCCATCTGCGATCTCTATGTACGGGGGCAGGGTTCAAGACCCGTGAAGTGAACGTGCGGTCTCCGGCGAGGAAGAGTAGACCACGGGATACGGACCGGCCAGTTGGCACACCATGCCCTGCCGCCTCCCATGCCCTACTCATCCTCGGAGGAGTCCCCGACCTCGGCGGTGCCGGACGTTGGACGGCGGTGATGGCCCGCAAGTATACGGGATAGTTGTAGCCTCTTTCGATAACTAAGAGTGTCGAACCCAACGAGGATCTAAAGGTAGAACAAATACTCTCTCAAGTCCTATTGGCCACAGATACGACTCTACGCACGCTTGACGTTCTCTTTACCTAGAACAAGTATGAAACCAGAAGTACTTTGTAGGTGTGATAGGAGAGGTTTGCAAGATAATAAAGAGAACGTAAATAAAAAGTAGGGGCTGTTTAGATAAAGATGCAATAAAGTAAATATAGCGAGTATGGAAAAGTGGTGGTAGGAGATGGGGAATTGTCCCTAAGCAGTTAACTATGTTACTAGACCGATAGCAAGTTTTATGTGGGAGAGGCCACTGCTAGCATGTCATCCCTGACTTGGAATTCTATGCACTTATGATTGGAACTATTAGCAAGCATCTGCAACTACTAACGTTCATTAAGGTAAAACCCAACCATCATTAAGATATATTGGTCCCCCTAAAATCCCGTATGCATCAATTTCTATGCTAGGTTGAAGCTTCTGTCACTCTAGCCCTCCAATACATAGTCCTATCAACATACAACTATCCCTATGGTGTGATCCATGCGCACTCATATGATGGGCACCAAAGAACAGCAACATATCCACAAGCAAATTAAATCAATCATAGCAATTCATCAACCACCAATAGGACAACGAAAATCTACTCAGACATCATAGGATGGCAACACATCATTGGAAAATAATATGAATTATAAAGCACCATGTTCAATGTCAGGACCCCGACTCAATGCCACATCGATCTAGCATGTAACACCTCATATCACTTTGCGGCCTCACGCACAGTATTCCCACGGGTGTCGCCTTACCTTTGCCCGGGACTGTTTGCGCCTTTTGGCACACGTATATGACAGTGTCGCTAGCATCCATATGATAAGGAGCCTGGGGCTGACATGGCTAGTCGTAAACCCAAAGTGGCACAGACTTACAGGGACAGGCATCCATGACCCAGCATCGAACGTGTCGGTCATCAGCGAGTGAATCCAGGCTGTAGCACTGGGCTAGCAGGACTCCGGTGAACCGGGCTGTAGCAGGCTAACAGGACTCCGGTATTCATCGCGTGACATTTCCCCGAAGGGACAGACACAGGAACAAAGAAGGACACATGCCGGCCAGCCTAAGTGTTTTGGAGCAGTAGCAAGCTACCATGGCTCGGTGGAAACACTAGGAGACATTTCCCGATAAGAGAGGCTACTAAAGATAAACAACTAGATAGTCAGATCCCACACATACCAAGCATTTCAATAACATACACACAATATGCTCGATATGTGCAAACACAACATGGCATCACAACATGACTCTACGACTCAAGTAATTTATTCAATAGGCTCCGAGGAGCGAGATATTACAAACAGGGGTCTCATGACCCAACATTCAGAGCATACAAATCAAAGCACAAGCGGAAGCTATCATGTCTGGGTACAGACATCTATAAATGAAAAAGGCTGAGAAGCCTGACTATCTATCAGATCCTGCCGAGGGCACAAGATCGTAGCTGAGGTAACAAGCTAAACGTCGAAGTCCACGTGGAACTACTAGTGAGACTGAAAGTCTCTCTGCAAAAACATAAAATAGGCAAACGTGAGTACAAATGTACCCAGCAAGACTTACATCAGAACTAACTACATATGCATCATTTTCAACAAGGGGATGGTGGGGTTTAACTGCAGCAAGCCAGCTTTGACTCGGTGGCTATCCTAAACTACGACTGCAAGCGACTCTTTTGAGGTGGCGCACACGAGTCCACATATTCACCATATCAATACACCACTATGGATCCGCTCCCGTCTCCCTACGAGAACGCCATCCATAGCACTCACGCTTATCTTGCGCATTTTAAAGTATCCACTTTCACTTGTCTATGAACTGATATAAGCAATCCAGAAGTCCTTTTCCGCGGACACGGCTATTCGAATAGATGATGTTAACCCTGCAGGGGTGTACTTCTTCATACATGTTTCCACCACTTAGCGTCTGCACACGACATGTGCTCGGCAGACTTCAAGCGAAAACTGATGTGGGTGTAGACCATGACCTACCTAAACACTCAAGTCTCTAGTCCAGGTTTATCGCCTATTCGGGTTCCATCCATGAGAAGATCCGGCCGGAGTTTCGCTCACAGCCCCAAACGATGTGAACAGGGTTCCCAAGATACCAAACGGGCATCCGGTACACCGTGCCACGTACCTACCGCATCACAGCCCACCCCTACGGTCAGCACTGTCCACGGCCTCCAGTAAGCTACAAACACCAGAAACTACTTGCAACTCCTGGACAGAGGACTAGGGTGAATAAGAAGTCGAGCGGGGTCATATTTCAGGGCCCAATGCATGGTAG
Source organism: Triticum dicoccoides (assembly GCF_002162155.2). NCBI lineage: Eukaryota > Viridiplantae > Streptophyta > Magnoliopsida > Poales > Poaceae > Triticum > Triticum dicoccoides. Next base: position 526,892,343 of record NC_041391.1, on the reverse strand, counting down.
TAGCTGAATCATGGATCACAAACACAGAACTCAGTTCCTAAGGATGGCTTCAATGAGACAACCCACCATGTACTCCTACATGGCCTCTCACCGACACCTTTTACCAAATCGTGTTCACACACTTAGCTCACACATAGTAGGACATGTTCACACACCTCTGATTCATCCTCGATGAATCAGACCTGACTCAACTCTAAGCAGTAGCAGGCATGACAAACAAGCATGAATGAGTAGGCACATCAGGGCTCAAACAACTCCTACTCATGCTAGTGGGTTTCATCTATTTACTGTGGCAATGACAGGTCATGCAAAGGATAAAGGGGTTCAGCTACCGCAGCAAGTAATAGATGAATCGGTGTTGTCCTAATGCAGTAAAAGAGAGCAGGAGCGAGAGAGTAGGATTGTATCGGAATGAACAAGGGGGTTTTGCTTGCCTGGCACTTCTGAAGATAACATTGAGTCTTCATCAGTGTCAACGATCACATCATCGGTATCACGTCTATCGAGAGGGGACAAATACCGGCAACACAGAAGGGAACACAATCAATGCAATGCAAAATATGATGCATGATCATGACATGGCAAAATGAATGTGTTTTGGGCTAATGCAACTAGCAACAGATTAAATGAAGTTGGTTTGAATACAAGATTCAAATTCAAACTCCATATGTGATTATTCAAATGCCATTTAATTGATTTGTGCTAAACAGCAGCTATAAGTTGTTCTAACATGCATGAAAATGGTACAGATGGATTCCTTGAATTTTTCTAATAATTTTTCATATATAAATTATCTAATTTGGAGTTACGGTTGAATTTCTATGATTTTTAGAAGTTTTTACAAATTTCTGGAATTTCCTGAATATTTATAAAATGAACTAAATTCCAGAAAAGGAATATTGCGTCAGCATGGCGTAAGGCTGAGGTCAGCAGGTCAACTGGGTCGCCCAGAGTCAAACCTGACGTGTGGGGGCCACACGTCAGTGACACAGGTTAGACAGGGGGGGTTAGTTTAGTTTAATTAAAGATTAGGGGCACTAGGGCCCACATGTCAGTGTCAGGGGGTTAGCTTAGGTGGTGATTAGCTTAAACTAATCACCTGATGGCGGGGGCCCACCTGTCATAGACCCAGGGGAGGTCAAACCCCTGGTCAAACGACTCAATCCCGCCGGCGTTGAGTCGCCGGCGAGGCCGAGGCGGCGGAGGCCTTCGGGTTTCTTGCTCCGGCGACCAAATGGCCGGCGGAGGGCGGAATGCCGAGGCTCGCGCGCATCTAACAGGGCAAACGGGAGAAGCTAGGGCGGCCGTAATCCTCGCCGGCGTCGAGCTCAGCGGCTGCCGGACCTCGGGCGTTGGCGGGAACGGCGCTACGGTGCACAAGAGGGGAAACGGAAGGGCGCTGCGGCCTCCTGGGGTTGCGGTGAGCACGACGTTGGGCTCGGGAGCGAGCTGCGGTGGCTGTGGCCACGGCCACGCCATGGCCGGCGGCGAGAAGCTCTCGACCGCGGTGGATAACCTAGCTACGGCGCGCGAACGACGAAACAGAGAGGGGGAAACGGACGGAGAGCTCACGTAGACCCTGTAGAGGTGGACGGCGAGCTTGAGGGAGGCCGGACGGGGGCGGATTTGACGGCGGCGATCCGCGGTGGCCGAGGAGGGGAACGGCGAAGCTGGCAGCATCCAGGGCTTCCGGAGGGCCGTGGATCGGTGGGGAGGAAGAGGGGGTCGAGGCGGAGCCTTTGAGCGCATCGGCGAGGCTAGGGGGTGGCGGTGGCCGCGAGGGAGCTCGTCGGTGGCGGCGGCTCCGTTCGGGCGAGTGAGGGAGAGAGGAAGCAGAGGAGGGGGG
>NC_041391.1:526682458-526890374 GCF_002162155.2 Triticum dicoccoides | reverse complement strand
ACGAAACAGAGAGGGGGAAACGGACGGAGAGCTCACGTAGACCCTGTAGAGGTGGACGGCGAGCTTGAGGGAGGCCGGACGGGGACGAATTTGACGGCGGCGATCCGCGGTGGCCGAGGAGGGGAACGGCGAAGCTGGCCCCATCCAGGGCTTCCGGCGCCTTCCGTCTTGGTGAGGAGGAAGAGAGAGGACCGGCGGAGCTTTGGGAGGCGTCGGGGAGGCGAGGCGGTGGTTGTGGCCGCGGCGAACGGCGTCGGTGGCGACGGGTCCGTTCGGGCGAGTGAGGGAGAGAGGAAGCAGAGGAGGGGGGGAGAGTTCGGGAGAGTGAGGGAGTTCCAGGGGGGTGGCGTGGCACGCATGGAGGCGTCCGGGGTGTCGAGGTGGAGCGGCAAGCAGGAGGTGGCCGGGGCGTGCGCCGGCGTGCGTCGGCCACGCGCCTGTGCCTACTGGCGCGAGGAGGAAGGCGACAGGGGGGGAGTGGAGATGGGCTGGGCCGCACAGGAGCTGGGCCGGCTGGCTACCGGGTGAGCGCCAGATAAGTCCTTCTCTCTCTCTCTCTTTCATTTCTATTTAATTTTGTTTTCTATTTTCTGTAGTTTGTTTTGATTTAGTTTTAGACACTAAACCATTTTATAAAATCCTGGAAATAGTTATGTGGCTAGGACTAAAATATACCAAACCACATAAAATGTTCCAGTAATTATTGAACATATATTATTTATATATCAAATATATATCCAATGCAAATAGCTATTTATTTAATTCAAAGGCCCAAAATAATTAACTCTGAGATACCAAAAATATTGTTTTGAGTTTTACCTCTTTGCAATATTTTCAGAGACTAAGACGAACATTTTCTTGGACTTCTTTGAGGAGATTTTAATATTGATCATTTTTAGAAGGTTTCTGAGGCTTTGAAAATTCCTCAATTCAAATTTCATTTGAATTAAAACATGATACTCACATGAGGTCTAGCCTAGTGCATAACAGGACCAGGGATGTGACATTCAAGTAGAGGGTACAACGGGTTGCGGGAGAGTGGACCGTTGAGTATAGATGTGGGAAGGTGATGGAGATGTTGGTGAAGATGATGGAGGTGTTGGTGAAGACCGCGGTGATGATGATGGCCCCCGGCGGTGTTCCGGCGCCACCGGAAGCAAGGGGGAGAGAGAGCCCCTCTTCTTCTTCTTCTTCTTCCTTGACCTTCTCCCTAGATGGGGGAAGGGTTTCCCCTCTGGTCCTTGGCTCCCATTGCTTGGGAGGTGTGAGAGCCCCTCCGAGATTGGATCTATCTCTCTGTTTCTGCGTTTCCTCATTCTGCCCCTTCACCGTTTCCTTTATATTTGGAGATTCGTAACTCCGATTGGGGTGAATTTTTCGCCCAGTTTATTCTCGTAAAATTAGCTTTCTTGCGGCAAAAGAAGGGCGTCAACCGCCTTACGGGTGGCCCACGAGAGCCTAGGGTGCGCCCCCCTGTCTCATGGCCACCCCGGACACCGTTTCGCGTTGATTCTTCCTCCGGAAAATCCCAAATATTCGAAAGTAATTCGCCGTCCGTTTTTATCCCATTTGGATTCCGTTTGATATTGGTTTTCTGCGAAACATAAAACATGCAACAGACAGGAACTGGCACTGGGCACTGGATCAATATGTTAGTCCCAAAAACAATATAAAAAGTTGCCAAAAGTGTATGAAAGTTGAAGAATATTGGCATGGAACAATCAAAAATTATAGATACGACGGAGACGTATCAGCATCCCCAAGCTTAATTCCTGCTCGTCCTCGAGTAGGTAAATGATAAAAAAAATTGATGTGGAATGCTACCTAGCATAATCTTGATCATATGTCTAATCATGGCATGAATATTAAGACACGAGTGATTCAAAGCAATAGTCTATCATTTGACATAAAACCAATAATATTTCAAGCATACCAACCAAGCAATTATGTCTTATCGAAATAACATAGCCAAAGAAAGCTCATCCGTACAAAATCATATAGTCTGGCTATGCTCCATCTTCATCACACAAAATACTCCCATCATGCACAACCCCGATGACGAGCCGAGCAATTGGTTCATACTTTTTAACGCGCTTCAGCTTTTTCAACTCTTACGCAATACATGAGAGCAAGCCATGGACATAGCACTATGGTGGTATAGAATATGATGGTGGAGGTTTATGTGGAGAAGACAAAAAGGGAGAAAGTCTCACATCGACGCGGCTAATCAACGGGCTATGGAGATGCCCATCAATTGATGTCAACCCGAGGAGTAGGGATTGCCATGCAACGGATGCACTAAGAGCTATAAGTGTATGAAAGCTCAAATTGGAAACTAAGTGGGTGTGCATCCAACTTGCTTGCTCATGAAGACCTCGGGCGTTTGAGGAAGCCCATCATCGGAATATACAAGCCAAGTTCTATAATGAAAATTCCCACTAGTATATGAAAGTGAAAGCATAGGAGACTCTCTCTATGAAGAACATAGTGCTAATCTGAAGCACATGTGTGGTAAAAGGATAGTAACACTGCCCCTTCTCTCTTTTTCTCTCATTTTTTTTCTTTTATTTTTTATTTTTTATTTTTTTCTTTCTTTTTGGTGGGCTTCTTTGGCCTCTTTCTTTATTTGGGCTTCTTTGGCCTCTTTTATTTTTCATAAAGTCCGGAGTCTCATCCCGACTTGTGGGGGAATCATAGTCTCCATCATCCTTTCCTCACTGGGGCAATGCTCTAATAATGATGATCTCACACTTTTATTTACTTACAACTCAATATTACAACTATGACTCTATATGAATGCTTCCGACAGTGTACCAGGATGTGCAATGATCTAGCGTAGCAATGACATCAAAAAACAGACAAGCCATGAAAACATCATGCTAGCTATCTTACGATCATGCAAAGCAATATGACATTGAATGCTCAAGTCATGTATATGATGATGATGGAAGTTGCATGGCAATATATCTCGGAATGGCTATGGAAATGCCATAATAGGTAGTTATGGTGGCTGTTTTGAGGAAGATATAATGAGGCTTATGTGTGATAGAGCGTATCATATCATAGGGTTTGGATGCACCGGCAAAGTTTGCACTGACTCTCGAGGCAAGAAAGGGAAATGCACGGTACCGAAGAAGCTAGCAATGATGGAAAGGTAAAAGTGTGTATAATACATGGACTCACATTAGTCATAAAGAACTCATATACTTATTGCAAAAGTCTACTTAGCCCTTGAAGCAAAGTACTACTATGCATGCCCCTAGGGGGATACATTGGTAGGAAAAGACCATTGTCGGTGTCAAAACCGGCGGATCTTGGGTAGGGGGTCCCGAACTGTGCGTCTAGGCGGATGGTAATAGGAGACAAGGGACACGATGTTTTACCCAGGTTCGGGCCCTCTTGATGGATGTAAAACCCTACGTCCTGCTTGATTGATATTGATATTGTGGATGTTTACAAGAGTGGATCTACCACGAGATCAAGGAGGCTAAACCCTAGAAGCTAGCCTATGGTATGATTGTAATGGTTGTTGTTGTTATTGTTGTGTCCTACGGACTAGAGCCATCCGGTTTATATAGACACCGGAGAGGGCTAGGGTTACATAGAGTCGGTTACAATGGTAGGAGATCTACGTATCCGTATCGCCAAGCTTGCCTTCCACGCCAAGGAAAGTCCCATCCGGACACGGGACGAAGTCTTCAATCTTGTATCTTCATAGTCTTGGAGTCCGGTCGATGATGATAGTCCGGCCGATGATAGTTCGGCTGATGATGGTAGTCCGGCTATCTGGACACCCCCTAATCCAGGACTCCCTCAGTAGCCCCTGAACCAGGCTTCAATGACGATAAGTCCGGCGCGTATATTTCTTGGCATTGCAAGGCGGGTTCCTTCTCCGAATGATAGAAGATTGTGAACACCAGGATAGTGTCCGGCTCTGCAAAATAAATTCCACATTCCACTGTAGAGAGAATAATATATACACAAGTTCAATCTGCTGACGTTTTTTGCGGCATGACGTCACACCACTACCAAGCCATTACTTGAATCGTTTTTTACTCTACCACCTCAGCGCATTTAGCGAAGTGGTTTCCTTGGCATGTCTTGTCGAAGCAGAGATCGTGTTCCCCCTTAATCCGGGATTCTCATCAATACGGACGTGGGTAACCCAACCGTGCCATTGATGGTGACGCTTGGGGGATAAGCGAGTTTTACCAGGCCGGTGGGGGACGCGTAGACTTCGCCCGGCCATATAATGGATAAGGATTCACCTTTTCACCTACGCCTTCTTCCTCCTTTGCTTATCCATCTCCGCGCACTCGAGCTCCAGCGCCCAAGCCCGCACATCTCGTCTCAACCTTCCCCAGTCATGTCTGGAGCGGGAGGCAAGTGGATGACCTCCTCCGTTACGGAGGAGCACATCGAAAGACTGCGCAGCGCCGGCTACCTGTCCGGCGACATCGCGCACCGGCTGCCCGACGAGGGGCAGCTCATCCCCACCCCCGGGCCCCATGAGAGGGTCATTTTTCTTCCCCACTTCCTGCGTGGACTGGGCTTTCCACTTCACCCCTTTGTCCGGGGGCTCATGTTCTACTACGGCCTGGATTTCCATGATCTGGCACCGAACTTCATCCTCAACATCTGGCGTTTATCGTCGTGTGCGAGGCCTTCCTCTGCATCCGGCCCCACTTCGGCTTGTGGCTCAAGACCTTCAATGTCAAGCCGAAGGTAGTGAAGGGCACTCAAGCTGAGTGCGGAGGCGCCATGTTGGGCAAGATGCCCAACGTCCTTTGGTTCGAAGGGGCCTTCGTGGAATCCGTCAAGGGGTGGCAATCGGGGTGGTTCTATATCGCCGAGTCGCACAATCCTACGTGGGCGGCGGCCCCCGAGTTCAGATCTGGTATCCCCATGCAGCTCACCTCTTGGAAAGAGAAGGGCTTGCTGTGGGGTAGTTCAGAGGAGCTGACGGGACTCCAAGCCTGTATCCAGAAGCTGGTGAAGAAGCTCAGGTTGGTTAACATGGTCCAAGTCATGCTCGTCCGCCGGATTCTCCCATGCCAAGAGCGGGCATTCAATCTGTGGGAGTTCGATCCGGAACAGCACCAGGCGCTGAGCGGGCTCTTCGACACGACATACGAAGGCGCCTGGAGGGTGCTGTTTAAGGGCGCCGAAGCCCCCGCATCCGCGACTGAAGATCGCGGATTTCGCTCGCAGCGCCAAGCTGACGAGGTAAGTGATTCTACCCCTTTACGGGACACTTGCTTTTCATAGTTTGACTCTATGCGGGTTTTAATTTCCCCTTTTCCTTTGACAGGACTAGATGAGGAAGGCGGAGCAGATTATCTGCCCGACTCCTATGCCAGAAAACTCAATAGACGCCCGTCTAGCGAGGCTACTGGTTCCGGCACCGCACGTGGTGCCGGAGAAGAAGGCCAAGAAGGAGGCCACGGGTGCTCGAAAGAGTTCCCGTTTTCAGGTGTCCGACGACTCCGGGGCGGACTCCTCCCCCGAAAACGAGGAGGAGAAAGAGGACTCTCTCCCATAGGAGGGAGAGAGGAAGAGGAAGGCTTCCCAAACAGGGGAGGCCGAAGGGTCCAAGAGGGGAAGGACTATTCCCCCGGACAGCTCCACCAACATCAACGTTGGCGAGGAAGAATGGCCTTCAAGGGCCAGGCCTCCGGCGAGATCGTAAGTATCCGGATTCCTGAATGATTTATAATTTCTTTTCCTGTGTCACATAGTGTCATTCTGATGCCGCATGCTGCCTGTAGTCCGGCCAATGATGATCTATCCGCTTCATCGAGCGGGTCGTTGGCTCCGTCGGATGTAGACTCCATCCCGACCGCCTCCACCCCTCGCGACACCGACGACACCGAGGTGGGATCCCAAGAAGGTACCCATCAGGGGGAGGCTCCAGAGGTGCCAGAAGGCGGCCTCCCGGACTTTGCGCCGGACTCCACACCAGAACCCGCAGTGGTTCCGGAGTCCGGCCGGCGGCCCCTTTGCACGAAGGGCAAGACCGTGACGCCGGCGGCTTCCGTCCAACCAGAGGCGCCGGACAATTTGTTGGAGGCGCTCCAGAGCGCTTCCATCGAGGAAGAACACTGCACTATTATGAGTGCGGTGATTCAGAAGGTACAGCTTGCCAAGAGCGGGCTGACCAAAGCCTGCAGTAGCCTTCTATCAGGCTTTGAGGTAAGAAATTGAAAATATGCAATGTAATACCGCATAGACAGTAGCCCCTGATGCTCGGTTCGGTGTTCGAAAAGAAAAGCCGGACTGAGGATCTAAAAAAAAAAGATATACGCAGGGTTGCTAAAAACTTATGTCAATATGGGTTGCAGGCTGCGCTGCTGACCTCTGCCGCACTGACTGCGGAGGTCGGTGCTTTGAAGCAGGAGCTCGAGCGGTCCGAGCAAGAGGTCGGCCGCGCCAAGAAGCAGCTCCAGGACAAAGAAGGTGAGTAACACCACTTTGAACTTGTACCTTACAGAAAAGGATTTAGGTTGCAACAAAAAATAACAAGGATAACATGGGTACTGCAGGGGCCACGAACGAGGTGGCGACCCTGAAGGAGGCCATGTCCGCGGCCGAACGCAATGCGGCCGCGGAACGGGCAGAGCGAGAAAAGCAGGAGGCGCGGGTGGCGGTGGTTCGGCAAGAGCTCCAGGCTCTCATGGAAAAGCATGAGAGTTTGGAGCGTGACTCATAGACTCGAGAGTCTGAGCTTGCCTCGGCTCTTGAAAGTGCCAAAACTGCCAAGGCCGATGCCCATAAGTCCCTTCAGGAGATTGAGTTGGTGAGGAAGATAGCGGCGGGTAAGGCATTTTTCATGCAAAGCAAGCATGTGAATGTAAATTACGTGTTACTCACCCGAATTCGGAGCTCTCCAGGGGCGTTTGCAGATCTGCCTCGCAGCATGTCTGATGCCGCCGCATTCTACCGAGCCGAGGAGGGAGCTCAACGGAGAAGGTCTTCTGGTCTCAGTATGTTGAGGCCGGCCATCCGGTGCCCCCTAGCGACCAGCTGAAGCAGCTGGTCGAGCTCCACAAGGTGGCCGAGCAGGCCATGAAGGGCCTCATAGTCCGGTTGTGGCCTGGAGAGGCCATGCCTGGGAGCTACTTCGGCCTCGTGCGGCGGTTGGTGGATGCGTGCCCCTGGGTGGAGGTTATCAAGCGCTCCGCCCGCGCAAAGGTGCATTGGGGCAAGCTGGCTGCGGAGAAGCTAATCACTAATGCGCCACCAGCGGGCAAGGAATATCGTACGCCCGAGATGTACTATAAGACTGTCCTGTAGGGTGCCCGCAAGATTGCGGATGAGTGCCCCAGGGATGTAATTATTGAGTAAATTCGCAATGTGTTATCCTGTGCGCTGAAAACTTTGTTCATATGCGCTAAGAAACACTTGTTAATTTAAAATATTACCTTCTGTGCGGCCGTTTATTAAATCTGAGAGATGGCAAGTCGTCGGCTTCAGCCCCCATGCCATGAGTGCTGGGGTGTTCGGGATAAACTTGAGCACTCTTGTTCCCATTTTTGGGTCCATCTAGGGAGGCGCTCAACACAACGAACAAGGCAACCGGACTTATAGTGCTTGAACACTCTCACTTAGCCATAGAATTCTATAATTTTAAATTTCGGCAAAGCCCCTAGTATTCGGAAGACCGAATTCGGGGCGCTATCCATGCCTTCGTCGGACATTATCCGGTACTTCGCTCGAAGCGGCGTAGGTCTTTAAGGACCCGAAAAGACCTATCGAACAGCGACCAGTCTCTCGCCTTATCATGACAGTCAGTTTTAGATTTCTCCACTGAGGCGTTAACCCGGCTCAACCGGGGCGCAATCGCAGTGGTTCTCCCAGTGCTACCTTAGCCGATAGAACGGAACGTAAGGTGCCAAACATGGGAGCCGGGAAAACCCAACTATTGACCCAAGACATGATTCGGAGCCGATTCATATAATGCTATAAGTTCGGGGTGCCACACTTGTGAAAGTGTTCGGACTTTATCACACCATAATGCGGGGAACATAAGCCCCTGGTGTACTTGGCCGTACCAAAATGTACGGATGCAACATGTCGTAAATGAACATATATATATATATATAAGGTAATGCAATTATGGGCTAAAAGTGCTGCATTTTATTCGAGAAGATCTGCTATGAGTGCGGAATGATACAAATAGTGCGGAAAGCAAGGGATTGGACGAATTAAAGGCGTCTCCCTCCAGGGGTAGGCCGCGGAATGGTGTATTTAACAAATTTAATGCTCGTAATGGAGACCACCTGAGTGTTCGTCGCAGCCTTTGTCCCTCCCTGGCTGTTGCATCATGAGTTCGGCAGGTTCGCCGCCGGACAGAGTTCTGTATAAAAAAGAGAGAAATAAAAGATAAAAAGAGCGACACACTTGGGAGCCCCTAGTATGGTCGAACCGCACTCTGGGTCTGTTGTGGTTGTGCCTCTCCCCCTATGCCCATGGTATCTCCAGGGCGTAATTATGTACGGGAGAGTTTGTCTTACAATTGTGCGAGGGCTGGGGTTGAGGCCGCATTGCTACGTGTGCTCGGAATGTGCCAGGTGGTCTTGGTTGATGTTGCTCCGGGCGCGTTTGGCCGTGTCCAATCGTTTAACGGCCGGACTCGAAAATTGCCTTAAAAGGCTGCTCTGTACTTCTGCCGCGAGAGCCGCTGTATGTTCCTCCGTTCGGAGGGAGCGTTCTGTGTTTCCATTGACCGTGATGACTCCACGAGGGCCAGGCATCTTGAGCTTAAGGTATGCATAATGCGGCACAGTGTTGAATTTTGCGAACGCGGTTCGTCCGAGCAGAGCGTGATAGCCACTGCGGAACCAGACTATGTCGAAGATTAACTCCTCGCTTCGGAAATTATCCGGGGATCCGAAGACCACTCCCAGTGTAAGTGAGCCTGTACAACTGGCCTCGACACCTGGTATGACGCCTTTGAAGGTCGTCTTTGTAGGTTTAATCCTTGAAGGGTCTATGCCCATCTTGCGCACTGTATCCTGATAAAGCAGGTTCAGGCTACTGCCGCCGTCCATCAGGACTCTCGTGAGGTGAAATCCATCGACGATTGGGTCTAAAACCAATGCGGCGAATCCGCCATGGCGGATACTGGTCGGATGGTCTCTTCGATCGAAAGTGATCGGGCAAGAGGACCATGGGTTGAATTTTGGGGCGACTGGCTCCATCACGTATACGTCCCTTAGTGCACGCTTCCGCTCCCTCTTGGGTATATGCGTTGCGTATATCATGTTTACCGTCCGAACTTGAGGGGGGAATCCCTTTTGTCCTCTGTTGTTCGGCGACCGGGTCTCTTCCTCATCATCGCTGTGTAGCCCCTTGTCATTGTTTTCGGCGATTAATTTGCCTGCCTGCTTGAATACCCAACAATCTCTATTGGTGTGGTTAGCTGGCTTTTCGGGGGTTCCATGTATTTGACAGGAGCGGTCGAGTATTCGGTCCAAATTGGATGGGCCCGGAGTGGTTCTTTTGAATGGCTTCTTCCGTTGACCGGGCTTGGAGCCTCAGAATCCGGCGTTGACTGACGTATCATCATTGTTGTCGCCGTTAATGTGGCATTTGTTTTTGTTTCGATGCGACCTGCCATTGCGGTCCTTGGTATCCGGACTGCCAGCGTTTTTGCTGAGGTTGTTGCTGCGAGCTAGCCAGCTATACTCTCCCGCACAGAAGCGGGTCATGAGTGATGTGAGGGCTGCCATGGATTTCGGCTTTTCCTGTCCTAGGTGCCGGGCCAGCCACTCGTCGCGGATGTTATGTTTGAAGGCAGCGAGGGCCTCTACATCCGGATAGTCGACGATTTGATTTTTCTTTGTTAAGAACCGTGTCCAGAATTGCCTGGCCGATTCGTCTGGCTGCTGGATTATGTGGCTTAGGTCATCTGCATCCGGTGGTCGCACATACGTGCCCTGGAAGTTGTCGAGGAATGCAGCTTCCAGGTCTTCCCAGCATCCAATTGACTCTGCGGGCAGGCTGTTAAGCCAATGCCGAGCTGGTCCTTTAAGTTTGAGCGGGAGATAGTTGATGGCGTGAAGATCGTCGCCGCGGGCCATATGTATATGGAGGAGATAATCCTCAATCCAAACCGCGGGGTCTGTTGTGCCATCGTAGGATTCGATATTAACGGGTTTAAACCCTTCAGGGATTTGATGATCCATTACTTCATCAATGAAGCATAGTGGGTGCGTGGCGCCTCTGTATTGAGCAATATCGCGACATAGCTCAAGAGAGCGTTGTCTGCTGTGTTCGGCCCGGCCGGAGTAGTTGTATCCGGCGCGACGGTATTCGTCGTGGGTCTTGGGGCGCCCACGTGATCCATAGATAGATCTGGATTGTCTTGCCTTGTCCTCCAATATATCCCGCAAGTCCGACGCATTCCTTTGTGGCTTCATGCTTTTTGAGTGATGCCGAGGTACGGTTTTGGTGGAGGGCTTGCATGCCTCTCTGTCGCGGCCACGAGGTGGTCGGTCTGCCGTATTGTGCGCTGGTGATGCAGGTTTGTATGCTTCCTCCTCTAGTCGGGGGAGCAACTTGCATTTTGGGTAACTTTTGGAGGGGCGTTCGAGTTCATACTCTTCGGCCGCGAGGACCTCGGTCCATCTGTCGGCCAGTAGGTCTTGATCAGCTTGAAGCTGTTGCTGCTTTTTCTTTAGGCTATTTGCCGTGGCCATTAGCCTACGTCTGAAACGCTCTTGTTCGACGGGATCCTCAGGCACGACGAATTCGTCGTCGTCGAGGCTTGCCTCGTCTCCGGAGGGAGGTGAGTAATTATCATCCTCGACCTCTTCGTCTGTCGCCCTCTCGTGAGGGCTTGCTTCTGCCTCCTCCTGCGCTGGATCATGCTGGAGGGGGTTGTCTTCGGCACTTTCTGGGGTGTTATTATCTCCTGTGCCGGAATCTCCATTCTTGCTATGGCGGGATTTAGAGCGGCGCCGCTGACGTCGGCGCTTGGGCTGTTTCTTTAAGGAATCGGCCTCCGCTGCTTCTTCGCCGTCCCCATCTTTTGGGGTGTCCACCATGTATATGTCGTATGACGAGGTGGTCTTCCAGTGTCCTGTAGGCACTGGTTCTTGATAGTCTCCGGCATCGTCATCCATACCGTCGATGTCTTCGGAGTCGTAGTCGAGTACGTCGGTTGGATCGTCGACGGTGGCTACGAAGTGGGTGGTGGGTGGGCTCTGAATTTCTTCGTCGTTCGCGTCCCAACCATCCTCGCCGTAGTTCGGCCAGGGCTCTCCGGATAGCGAGAGATGCTTCAGCGAATTTATGATATCGCCGAAGGGTGAGTGCTGAAAGATGTCCGCAGCAGTGAATTCCATGATTGGCGCCCAATCGGATTCGACTGGCAGGGGCGCAGGAGGTTCGGAGTCCGGCAGAGAGTCCGGCACCTCGGAGTCATGAGCTTTATGCGGGACAAGGTAAGTGTTCAGCTCCATCACCATAGAAGTTGCAGCTCCCGAGGCGGTGTCCAGCCATCCGTCCTCGATCTGTGTGATCGGCTCCGGACTATGGGTCGGAGCGGATTCGTGTGCGGCCTCCAAGGTGCTGTCCAGCGGCAGAGTTAGGTCGTGCCCATCGTGACAGCGCGGCACGCTCGGCTATGGCTCAGATCCATCGAAGATCAAGTCCCCGCGGATATCGGCCGTGAAGTTTAGGCTTCCAAACCTGACCTGACGGCCAGGGGCGTAGCTTTCGATCTGCTCCAGATGGCCAAGTGAGTTGGCCCGCAGTGCGAAGCTGCCGAATAGGAAGATCTGTCCGGGGAGAAAAGTCTCACCCAGGACTGTGTCGTTGTCGATTGAAGAGGCCATCAAGCCTATCGGTGACGACACAGAGGAACTCTCAATGAAAGCACCAATGTCGGTGTCAAAACCGGCGGATCTCGGGTAGGGGGTCCCGAACTGTGCGTCTAGGCGGATGGTAACAGGAGACAAGGGACACGATGTTTTACCCAGGTTCGGGCCCTCTTGATGGAGGTAAAACCCTACGTCCTGCTTGATTGATATTGATATTGTGTATGTTTACAAGAGTGGATCTACCACGAGATCAAGGAGGCTAAACCTTAGAAGCTAGCCTATGGTATGATTGTAATGGTTGTTGTTGTTGTTGTTGTGTCCTACGGACTAGAGCCATCCGGTTTATATAGACACCGGAGAGGGCTAGGGTTACATAGAGTCGGTTACAATGGTAGGAGATCTACGTATCCGTATCGCCAAGCTTGCCTTCCACACCAAGGAAAGTCCCATCCGGACACGGGACGAAGTCTTCAATCTTGTATCTTCATAGTCTGGGAGTCCGGTCGATGATGATAGTCCGGCCGATGATAGTTCGGCTGATGATGGTAGTCCGGCTATCCGGACACCCCCTAATCCAGGGCTCCCTCAACCATTGCTCGTCCCCGACTGCCACTCATAAGGAAAGCAATCAAAAAGCACCTCATGCTCCAACTTAGTTACATAACGATTCACCATACGTGCATGCTACGGGACTTGCAAACCTCAACACAAGTATTCCGCAATTTCACAATTACTCAACTAGCATGACTCTAATATCACCACCTTTATATCGCAAAACTATTGCAAGGAATCAAACATGTCATATTCAGCGATCTACAAGTTTATGTGTGATTTTATGACTAACCATGTGAATGACCAATTCTTCTCATCTCTCTAAAAGGATATAAGTGAAGCAAGAGAGTTTAATTCTTTCTACAAAAGATATGCCCATGCTCTAATGAATGGTGGTTTTCTATGTAGAGGGAAACAGGCAATCCAAACTTCAAATGATATAAGTGAAGCACATGAAGCATTCTATAAAGCCATACTCAAAAGATATAAGTGAAGTGCAATGAGCATTCTATAAATTAACCAAAGACTATCTCATACCAGCATGGTGCATAAAAGAAAAATGAAAACTAAATGCAAAAGACGCTCCAAGACTTGCACATGATGCATGAACGAAACGAATTCGAAAACATACCGATACTTGTTGAAGAAAGAGGGGATGCCTTCCGGGGCATCCCCAAGCTTAGATGCTTGAGTCTCCTTGAATATTTACTTGGGGTGCCTCGGGCATCCCCAAGCTTGAGCTCTTGCCTCTCTTCATTTTCCTCATATCGAGACATCCTCGATTAGACACTACATCCACACAAAACTTCAATAGAAAACTCGGTAAGATCCATTAGTATAATAAAGAAAATCACCACTCTAAGTACTGTTGCAAACCAAATCATATTTTGTTTTTTCATTGTGTCTACTGTACTATAACTTTTCCATGGCTTAATCCACTGATATAAATTGATAGATTCATCAAAACAAGCAAACTATGCATCAAAAACAGAATCTGTCAAAAACAGAATAGTCTGTAGCAATCTGAACATCCACCATACTTCTGGTACTCCAAAAAATTCTACCAAAATTAGGAAAAATAAACAAGTTCTATAGCAAGACATTGCAAAAGTAATCGGAACCAATTGACGTTCCAGATAAAAATGTAAAATTGCGCACTACAGCCAAAGTTTCTGTCCTGCACCGTACAAACCAACAAGCATTGTAAACATCCTAAAGGCAAACCTTGGCACATTATTTTTATAATACAATGGAATTATACAAGGGGATAATTATTTTTGTTGAAAATTTTCTGTAATCAAGATTCACAAAGTTTCCGTGAGCATGAACAAAGTTCAAGGCTAGCTCCCACTTCAACAATGCTTGTCTTTCTCACTTTCACTTTCCTTTTTGAAAAGTTTTTAGGTTCCCCTATTTATTTTTTTGTTTTTAAACTATATAAAAGCACTCAAAAGTAATAAATGACTCTCTAAAACTTCCAGGTTGTCTCCCTGGCAGCGCTTTCTTTAAAGCCATTAAGCTAGGCATTTAGTGCTCAAGTAATGAATCCACCCGGATCCCAAGGTATATCAAAGCCAATTTTAATTAACAATGATTTATAATTTAGTAGTGAGCACAAAGTAACATATATCAAGCAACAACGAAGTCTAACTCTCTTCCTATGCATCGGTATGTCATAAGAGAACAATTCATGCACACATAGTAAAGGCCAACGCATAGTATAAGCAGTTTCTTGCAATTTCATAGTATGGGAAACATAGAGAGGTGGAGACAAAGTTCCTGTCTCATAATAATTGCAAGTAGGAGAAGCAAGCACATGCATATTATATCTATCAAAATCATCATGTTCAATGGTAAAAGGCAACCCATCAATATAATCCTTAATAAGCACAAACTTCTCCGATAAAGTGTGGTAGGGAGAATTCAAAAAGATAATAGGACTATCATGCGTGGGTGCAAGAGCAACAATTTCATGTTTAACATAAGGAACTATATCAAGTTCATCTCCATAAGCATAATTCATATTGGCATCTTGGCCACAAGCATATCAAGCATCATCAAAAAGGGATATTTCAAACAAATTCAAGGGATCATAGCAATCATCATAGCAATCATCCTTCGGTAAGCATGAAGGGGAATTAAATAATGTATGAGTTCGAGGGTTACTCTCATTAGAAGGTGGGCACAGGTAGCTAATCCGCTCTTCCTCCTTTTGTTCTTCGCTCTCCTCATCATCTTTTTCATCCAATGAGCTCATAGTTTCATCAATTTCTTCTTCCATAGCTTCCTGCAAAATGTTAGTCTCTCCTTGGATAGCGGAGACTTTCTTCATAAAAGCATTAATATAGTAATTGTATTCATAATTTTCATAGCAATATCTAAGCATAGCAAGATTTTCAGGCCTATAACCATCATCATCAAAAGCTTCATACTTTTCAAACAAAGCTTCAATTTCATAAGCAGCCTTAAAAGCAACAAATTCTTCTATTTGTTCCACATCATAGTAATCATATATACCATTAGCATAAGAAGCTAAGGTTTCATTATCATTAAATTTGCATGAAAAGGGAAGGTGTGGAGCCTCCATCCTAGAGCAACAAGTAATGTCATATCTCAAGCATAGATTCTAGGCATACCAACGCAACATAATAAATTGATCCCATAGTAGTTTCCCTTTTTGTGTCGAGCGATAATCCCTAAAGTATTCACGTTGATCCAACGTGTCTCCCATTATAAAGTTGAATGGGGTTTTCTTAGGATTATCAAAGTAGTACAAAATATCTCTCACATAATGAGAATCGGGGGTTTTAGGAGTTACTCCATCTACATGAGTAGCAAGTACACCTAATTGTTTTGGTATTTTGTGTTCCATATCTATCGTGGAATTAACACATCAGATGTCCTCATGAAAGGACTTAGTCACGGAGCCATCGCTACGGGTTAACTTGAAGGGGTTAAACCGGACAAGGGACACGGGAGTTTTATACTAGTTCGGCCCCTTCAATGAAGGTAAAAGCCTACGTCTAGTTGTGATGGGATTGATTGGGTTTCGATGATCAGGGAGCAGATACGCTTTGCCTGAGTCTCGAGTTGTTGTCTGTCGTCCCTGAACCGCCGCCGGGTCATCCCTTTATATACACAGGTTGACACCCGGCCGGTCTACATAGTCCTGAGGCCGTCTCATACAAGGGTCTGGCTCGGTCTCTCCCTTCCTAACTTTCAATACAAGTTACATGATTATGGCGGTTTACCACTACGGGCCCTAATCCGCCTTTGGGCTCCGGGCCTCTGAGCTTTATAGTAAAACACCAACTTCTGAGTCTTCATGGGCTTCAATATAGTTGAGGGTAAACCAGCCCCTCCTGGGCGGTTTATACTCAGTAGTTATATCCCCAACATTTGGCCCCAGATTGATTTGAACCTGTTCATGTCAGTCTTCAATAATTAGAAAAATCCTGCGAACATCTTCCTTTGTCTCTCGTAAACCGCCATGATGTCTTATTTTATAAACTTTGTTAAACCGCCGTGACGTCATCCTCTGGATACAGCAACGGGTCATCATGACGTCATCTCTATAAAAAATGAATAAAAAGATTCCCTTCATTTAATGTAATCCCGGAAATCGAGGCGACAACTGCACCACTTGCCGCTTTGGACTCCTCGATATTCGCGCATGTCACTTATCTCCCTTCCCTGTTATAAATAAGCCCGACGGGCACTTTCATTTCCTTCCCTTTCTTCTCGTCTTCTTCCTTGCGACCTGAAGAACCCTAGAGCCGCCGCCGCCGTCGATCTTCGAATCTGCACCGACCAAGGCCGCTGCATCACACTGTTTGTTCCAGAGACCCTATCGCGTTCCTCCTCCGCCGAGTGGCCCTGGTAAGTTTGTTTCCCTGTACCCTAGATCTTCATTAGGGTTTTTGAGTTCATCCATGTCCGCCGCCGTTCCTCAGTTCTTCTGCAGCCTTCTCTTTAGTCCTTTTACTGAGGGTATATATATGCATATGCTAGCTTTGATTTGCGGCTAGATTCATTTTGATAGTCCACCATCCCGTGGCTTCTTGCTGCTCCAAACAAACTGTGCCTGGATCTTCTCTATTCCTCTTAGCGCCATTGTAGGGTTCAAGAAAATTTTCTTTAGTTATCCACGGTAGATCCAAAATTGTACTGCGATATTGTGAAACCTGTTTTTGTAACACTTAGCAAATTTTTGAATCCTGTCCCTTCTGCCTACGGGAGGTTTAACCTTTGATAACCAGTCCGCCATATATCATTAGTCCTCTCTTAAACCGCCAACTGAATTCGCACGGCCATTTTCCGGTTTAACACTGAATGGTATACTTAAACCGTTAATTGTAAACCGGCTTTTATTTTCCTTTTAGTTTCCCTTCCGAGATGACCAAACAATTCTCTGCTTGCAACTAGGTTCCGTCCCGAATTACGGAAACACAAATCAATGGATATGTCACCACTGGCGCTTTAGCCTCAAAAGGGTCCTTCATTGGCGAGTTCCGGGCTCTGAATGCCCACCTGAACCTCAAGATGGAGAAGTGATTGTATTCATGCAACACTTAGACCGGGGATTCAGCCCGCCCAGATCAAAAATTTCCGGGATGCAACTTTCAAGATATTGGACCGAACTCCGTGTCCAATATATGCAACTTTCAAGTATTCTGCGAAGTCTACCTTCAAGAAGAACCATCTATGGAGTTGTTCCGGGATTTTTTTCATTTGAACCGCCATACGGAGTTCTCGGATGGTCCCAACACAGAACTTGGTGGTGTTTCAATTCAGAAAAGGAAAGAAGTTGATTTCCCTCATGCAAAACATCATAGCCCTCCTAAAGATTGGAACCAAACTTGGTTTTATTGCCGGAACACTGCCCCTCATGGAGAAAATCCTTTGCCGGGTTACCGCCCTCACCAGCTTAGCAACGGTCACCCATTACCTTCACGCTTATCCGCCGCAGAACGGAAAAAATTTGCACCTCAACTCGCCAAGCTCCGGGCTCTCATGGCCAACGATCTGACTGGCATTGATCTCGTCCGCTGCTGGGTTTCTTGGGGCATTTTGCCTTTAAGTCGCCGCCCCGGATTGATGCATGAATATACTGGCAACGTCAAAGACCCTCAACGATATCATGAAGTAGTAATGACAGACCTTGAAGTTACTGAATCTGGGAAGGAGATGCTTGATGAAACAATCTCTGCATGCAGCCAAACCGGGTTGCCACCTTTTTGCGTCTCCAATCAACCGCCAGCGGTAAAGTTCATCTTAATACTTACTGACTCGCCTCCGCATTAATTATGTGCTAACCTTTCCTTGCCTTAATTTCATAGGCTAACATCTCCTTCTGGAAACGGACTAAACCGGCTAGGGCTCCTCGTGCAAAGAGCAAGGCCACCAAGAAAATTGCCAAGAATAAAACCGTCGAGTCTTCTGATCCACCAGAAGATGAGGAATCAGACGCAGAGGTAGAACTTGACTCACTTGGTTCCTTTTTCGTACATCTTATTGACAATGATTATTCCTAGGACGACGCTGAGGGCAGCCATGCAGACCATGTTGAGGTAATCACTCTTTCTTCCGATTCAGATCTTGTACCGGTTCAAAGAGTTCGCCGTACAGTTCGGAAAGTAAAGCACTCTCACCCCCTTGCTCATTTGGATCCAAAATTTTCTTTGAAGACACAGCAAGCTGCAGAGCGTCGCACAACTCGGCACAGTGGTCAGCAAATCACCTCGTCCCGTCTACTAGATACACCAACCCGGAAACGTTGTCCAGAGGTGACTTGTTCTCCTGAAAAACTTTATCCTTTGCAGGGTTTCTTCCGATGCCCACTCAATCCGTCTGACCCGAATTATCAGGCATCTTCCAACTCGTCTGGCAGTTCATCAACCACTCAGCTGCCTCCCCTCAAGACTATCGCTGGGTAAGTACATTGTTCCTCAATTTGTTTCTTCATGTGTCGGTTTATCATATTCTAACTTTTGATGTTGTAGTGCCAAGGCCCGATTGAGTAAGAAAGCCAAGACCAGCGGACCTACTGACGATGTTGATCCGGACAAGACCCCAGAGAATGATGGCGAAAATCCTGAGATTGCCATAGAAAACTCTGCTCCGCAAAACCAAGGCCCTAATGCTAACCCACCAGAAGTTGAACCGGAGATACATGTTGATACATCAAATCCTTATGCCACTCCTCCAAATCCAATTGTTGATCAGCGGGATTCAACTGCTGATCTGCCAAGCCCTGCTACCAGACCACCGAGCCCTGCTGCCAAAGCGCCAAGCCCAGTTAAGAAGAATGTCAATCCATCAAGCCCAGCCAAAGATGATGATGTTGTTGTTACTGGCACTGCATCTACCACCCCAGGCAACCCAATTGTTTTGTCTAAACATTCCGCCAAGGATGAATTTGATTTTATGAACAAAGGAAAAGGCAAGACTGACTTGTCAAGCTATACTGATTTGTCTGCTCAGGATCTTCATTCCGGTTTCTTGAACCGCCTCTTCACAAGCCGGGATTATGAGGCTGGTTTGGTAAATCTGATGAAGGAACGCTATGAGGTAAACAGTTTGGTCTTTTATTCTGTACCTTTTATTGCATTGTAGCCCCCAAGGGCCGGTTTGTCTTAGAAAGTCAAACCGGGACTTTTATATTCCGTACGGTACTTTGTTGATTTTCCTTGTGTATTTTTTGATCAAACACACATTAGCCCCCAAGTGCCATGATTAAAACTTGTATTAATCCGTGGGACTTCAACAATTAGTAGAAAAAAGGTGATCCACATTAGCCCCCAAGTGCCAAGTGTATAACTAGTGATATGCTTGGGACTTTCAAAGAAGATATTGACACGCTCTTCTGACTGTTGCAGACTGAGATAAATCAACAAGTCTCTCAAATTGCGGATCTTCAAGAGAATCTTAAATCCCAACAAGCAGAAACCACCAAGGCAAAAGATGAGTTAAAAACCGCCTTAACAACCATGGAGCAGCTCAAAGAGTGGTTCAAGTATGAAAGGGCCAATTGGGACACCGAAAAGCCTGGATTGCTGAAGCGGGCGGAAGCGCTGAATCAGCTCTTAAACCGGTGGCAGAAGAACTTAGTGGATTGAAGCGCCAAGTGAATGCCATGACTTCTGCAATATTTGGTAAGTACCTTTTTCTAAGGCTTTGTGAATGTCTAGCTTTGAATTTTTTCCGGTTTAACATGAAATCCTTAAACCGCTGTAGGTAGCCGCATTGCTCATCTGGGCTCTGATATGCGGAGGAAGCTAAAGGCCGCCTATACGCTGATTGAACAGCTGTATACGGTGCCCAACGGGTTATCTGCGCATCTTCCTATGACAATGCGGCCCCAACACTGATCAAGGACACGCTGGCCAAGTTATCTATGACGCCAGCACAGATAGAAGAGGTGAAGCGATCCGCTGCCAGGGCTCGCGCTTTGGTAGCACTTACCCGAGCCAAAGCATGGATAGCTGATCTTGACCCGGTTGATATAGACAAGGGCTTCCCCAGTGAACAAGAAAACGGGGCAGTGTTTGATAATGAAGCTCTCAAATGTGTGACGAGGGAGATGTGTCCTCTGGCGAGTCAATTGGCAGAAGAAGCTAACTTGACGGTTCATCGATCCTTCTATGATGCTAACAACAAATGGGTTGAGGCTGTTATTCCAGAAGTGCAGAATCTTATTCCGCCAATCCGTAAGCACACTTACGCCCCTGACGTTGATCCGACTGAACTTATAAGTGAAGAGGTTGTCTTTCAGGCCTTAACCCGGATTGACTGGACCACCACTGACTTCCAGCCATTGGATGGGGAGGAGGAGGATGAACCGACGCTAGATGACCCATCCACTTCACATCAACATGGCGACGAAGCTTGATCTGGCAATCCGGCTGATACTTCAGAAACTGTCCGGTTTAAAACAATTCCATATTTTGAGCCGTTAAGCGCCTAGTAATAGGGTAGCAAAAATACTTTGATCTTCTGCCATTGTGCAGTAGGAGATACTTTATGTGATCCGCCATGACAATTTCAATGTTGGTTAATGTATCATAGTATGCAATCCCTATGTCTGCATAAAAAGAATTGTCCTGGCGGTTTACCGCTGGACGGGTCATAATGCACAGATAAAGCCTGATTGATAATCAAACCTTAAAAAATATGAATTAACTCATACCTGGGATGTGATATCACTTTAGTTGGCTTACCAACTTTGATTGTAATAAGGGTGAAGACTCAAATCTGGAATTTTGTATAACTCCATCATGTACTGATGGCGTATAATAAGTCATGCCGGGTTATGATGACCACCAGATGACCAAAGCTGGCGACCAGTAGTCAAAGCCAGGCCGGGTTAACAAACTCCGGTTTGATAATAAGGTCTGTCAACTTGTAGTTGAAAACCGAGCCGGTTTAAGAAACACCGGGCTAATAGGTTGACTGAAAAGCCATACCAGATCAAAGATATCGGTTTAACATAGAATTCATCAAAAGAAAACAGTGACAAACGCAAATAAAACCGTGTAGTTGAGGCTTTTCAAGGGCTGCCAGGCCCAAATTTGAGGCTTTTCATGGGCTGCCAGGCTGCTGAGTTGAACCATTTAACAAAGCCTTTTAAGATGGGCCTCCAACTAACCAATCACCGTTTTAACTTTGACAAGTTCACGGTCTCAATGAGAGTAACTGTCAAACGTTCGGAGGGTCATGCCAGGATTACCTAGATAGGAGTGGCTTACTTGATGAAGGCAGGTTAACCCGGGGTTTTAGGTAAATATACCAGGCTTCCAAGCCGTGGGTCGATACCCAGCTACAAGGGTCCTTGCAAACTCCTTGGTATTTGACACAAGGAGCCCCAAGTAACGTGATGAGCTGTGCTCATTGGGTGCCTATGTTTGAGCTGTGCATAGCATCCAGACTCTCTTTGGCCCCTTTGGTGTGAAGCTCCCAAGCTATGTTGTGGCGTGATAGCCGATTTAACAGGCAGTACTCCGCTTTGTCAGCTGAAGCCCCCATGTAACTCAAAGGATATATGAGAAAAACAACAGAGGCCCTGCTTATAGCAAGGATGCTGGTTTAGTTTATTGATCATAATATATACATTGTCAAAATATGTACATAAGAAAAGCCTATGGCTCAAGTGTAGTAAGGCCGTAGGAGAGCTATGTTCCACGGCCGCTGGGTCTCCTCCTCAGAGCTGCGTGAGTTGTCTCAAACGTCGATGAGGTAGTATGATCCGTTGTGCAGATTTTTGCTGACCACAAAGGGCCCTTCCCAAGGCGGGGATAACTTGTGCATGTCGGTCTGATCCTGAATGAGCCGGAGCACCAAGTCGCCTTCTTGAAAGGTTCTTGTCCTAACCCGGCGACCGTGATAACGCCGCAGGTCTTGTTGATAAACTGCCGATCGTGCCAGAGCCATGTCCCGTTTCTCATTTAACAGGTCGAGCGTCTCTTGGCGTGCTTGCTCATTGTCCTCTTCAACATAATTAGCAACCCGGGGCGAGTCATGATGAATATCACTTGGTAGGACTGCCTCTGCCCCGTATACCATGAAGAAAGGTGTGTAACCTGTTGATCGATTGGGGGTGGTGTTGATGCTCCATAACATAGAAGGCAATTCTTCCACCCAACAACCCGGCGTCCGCTTCAAGGGAATCATGAGCCGGGGTTTAATACCCTTCAAAATTTCTTGATTTGCTCTCTCTGTTTGAACGTTGGACTGAGGGTGCGCCACAGATGCTAAATGAAGCCGGATATGCTATCTCTGACAAAAATCCTCCATCTCACCCTTAGAAAGGTTTGTGCCATTATCCGTGATGATGCTGTGTGGGAAACCAAAGTGGAAGATAATCTTCTTGAGAAATTGAACCGCCGTAGCCGCATCACATGTGCTGACAGGCTCCGCTTCAGCCCACTTGGTGAATTTATCAACTGCCACCAACATGTGGGTCTTCTTATCCTTGGAACTCTTAAAGGGCCCCACCATATCAAGCCCCCAAGTAGCAAAAGGCCAAGTGATAGGAATCATCCGTAGTTCTTGAGCCGGAACATGAGCTCTGTGTGAATTTTTTTGACAAGCATCACATCGCTTTACCAGATCCTCCGCATCAACATGAGCTGTCAACTAGTAGAACCCATGACGAAAAGCTTTTGCAACTTGGATCGCCGAACTATCTGTTGAGACAGGACTTCATCATCTCGTAACTCGCCCTGGTTCATATACGCCAGATATGGAACCGTCCAATCCGGTACAACGTGCAAAGCGGCCACCAATTGAGCCTCCGGATCAGGAACAACCAAATCCTCTTCTGTAGGCAACTTAACAGACGGGTTATGCAAGATATCTAAAAAGGTATTGGGAGGTACCGGTTTACGCTGAGATCCAAGCCGTCTTAAAGCATCTGCTGCTTCGTTTTTGCACCGATCGATATGCTCAACCTGATACCCTTTGAAGTGACCCGCCACAATATCCACCTCACGTCTGTAAGCCGCCTTGAGTGGATCCTTAGAATCCGAAGTAGCAGAAACTTGCTGAGCCACCAGATCAGAATCTCCAAAACAACGAACTCGACTTAAGTTCATCTCTTTAGCCACACGGAGACCATGGAGTAAAGCTTCGTACTCAGCTGCATTGTTAGTACAGGGAAACATCAAGCGGAGAACATAGCAAATTTTATCACCTCGAGGGGAAGTAAGGACAACTCCAGCCCCCGAGCCCTCCAATTGACTGGATCCATCAAAATGAATAGTCCAGTATGTATTATCCGGTTTGTCTTCTGGTGCTTGCAACTCGGTCCAATCATTGATAAAGTCCACAAGGGCCTGAGATTTGATGGTTGTTCGAGGCACATACTTCAAACCATGTGGACCAAGCTCAATTGCCCACTTTGCAACCTGGCCAGTTGCTTCCCTGTTTTGAATTATATCGCCCAAAGGAGCAGAACTAACCACTGTGATGGGATGGCATGAACATTAAGACCAATCTGCGTGTGAAGACAATTCTGCACGCAACACTGATAAGTTGCCTGGGCACTGTTGAGCCCAAATGGCATAGAAACATAGCAGAAGGCTTCAAAGGGAGTGATGAAAGTTGCTTCTCCTGGTCCTTAACTGCCATCTTAATCTGATGATAGCCTGAA
The DNA here is from genome assembly GCF_002162155.2 of Triticum dicoccoides. Taxonomy (NCBI): domain Eukaryota; kingdom Viridiplantae; phylum Streptophyta; class Magnoliopsida; order Poales; family Poaceae; genus Triticum; species Triticum dicoccoides. Next base: position 526,866,848 of record NC_041391.1, on the reverse strand, counting down.
TAAGCATCCAAAAAACTCAGGCACTCACAACCCGCCGTTGCATCAATAATCTGATCAATACGCGGGAGAGCAAAGGGATCGGCCGGACAAGCTTTATTCAAGACTGTGTAGTCCACAGACATACGCCAAGTGCCATTTTTCTTGAGAACAAGCACCGGATTGGCCAACCACTCGGGGTGAAATACCTCAACGATAAACCCAACAGCCAACACCCAGGCTACCTCTTCACCAATGGCCTTGCGTCTTTCCTCGTTGAAGCGACGAAGAAATTGCTTGACCGGTTTAAACTTGGGTTCAATATTGAGAGTGTGCTCAGCGAGTTCCCACGGTACACTTGGCATGTTAGAAGGCTTCCATGCAAAAATGTCCCGGTTCTCACGGATGAACTCGATGAGCGCGCTTTCCTATTTCGGATCCAGATTTGTGCTGATGCTGAACTGCTTGGACGAATCGTCAGGAACAAAGTCAACAAGTTTAGTCTCATCAGCCGGTTTAAACGTCAGGTTTGGGTCATGCTCAGTTGTGGGCTTCCTCAGAGGGGTCATGTCTGTCGGATCAATATTATCTTTATAGAACTTCAACTCCTCTATAGTGTAAACTGACTCAGCATAGGCCGCATCACCTTCCTCGTAATCCAAGGTGATTTTACGACTTCCGTGAACCGTAATGGTCCCTTTATGACTCGGCATCTTGAGCTGCAGGTAAATATAACAAGGCCTCGCCATGAATTTGGCATAAGCCGGTCGCCCAAACAGCGCGTGGTACGGGCTCTGGATCCTCACCACTTCAAAGGTCAATGTCTCAGACCGGGAATCATGTTCATCACCAAACACAACTTCCAAAACGATCTTACCAACAGGATATGTCGATTTACCTGGTACTACACCATGGAATACAGTGTTGGATGGTTTAAGACTCTTGTCTGTCAACCCCATGCGACGGAAGGTTTCATAATACAGAATGTTGATACTGCTTCCTCCATCCATGAGCACCTTGGTGAACTTATAACCTCCTACCTGAGGTGCCACCACCAAAGCCAGGTGACCCGGATTGTCAACCAGGGGCGGATGATCCTCCCTGCTCCACACAATGGGCTGCTCGGACCACTACAAATACCTTGGCACCGCTGGTTCAACAACATTAACTGCCCTCTTGTGAAGCTTCTGATCACGCTTGCACAAACTAGTGGTGAACACATGATACTGCCCACCATTCAACTACTTTGGGTGTCTTTGGTAACCCGACTGCTGCTGATTTCCTTGATTATTCTGCTGGTTATTACCACCTTGGTTGTTCTGGTTGCCCTGATTATTCTGAAATCCAAAGTTTAAACCGCCACCGCCATGAAAACATGGACCTGAACCGCCCTATGGGCCCTGATCATACCGGAAAAGATCAGAGTTTTTGAACTCCTTCATAATGTGACAATCCTTCCAGAGATGCGTTGCAGGAGCCTCCTTGGTCCCATACTTTGGGCAGGGCTGATTCAACAAATGCTCCTGATTCATTCCGCCACCACGCTGGGGCGGTTTACCCTTACGACGCTGCATGTTAGCGTTGGCTACAAAATCTGAATCTGCTTTGCGCTTACCTTTACTCCCATGGCCTCCTTGGTTGTGCTGCTGTCCCTTTGCACCATCGTTCTTCTTTCCCTTCTCCGGTTTCTCCTCATCAGAATCGGGATCCTTGGTATTATCAGAATCAACATATTTGACCAAGGCGGCCATAAGGGTGCCCAAGTCATCGCAGTGGCGCTTGAGCCATCCCAACTTCATCTTTAGTGACTTAAACCGGCAATTGTGTTCCAAAGTGATGATTGCCTGACCAGCGTTAATCTGGTCTGAAGAATGCAAAACTTCTAAAACCCGGCACACCCAATGAGTGGTTGACTCGTTCTCCCCTTGAACACAGGCATCCAGATCCACAATAGACATGGGCTATTTGCAGGTGTCTTTGAAATTGGCTATAAACCGGGCTTTCAACTAGTCCCACGATTCGATGGAGTTAGCTGGTAAGTTTTTCAACCAAGTACGGGTTGTCCCTTCCAACATCATCGTGAAATACTTTGCACAAGCCGCTTCATCCACATCCAGCATCTCCATTGCGATCTCGTAACTCTCAACCCACGCCTCAGGTGGCTGATCTGCCGTGTAATTCGGCACCGTATGTGGACCTTTGAAATCTTTAGGCAGCCGCACATTGCATAGAGCCGGAATGAGACAAGGCACCCCCCGGGAACTGAAGGCTAACCCGGTACCACGGTCTACTGACGCCGCAGGTTGAACCGGGGTGGGTTGGTAACGACCCATATGTTGTGCTGCCCAAGTGGCCTCCCTTCATGCCCTGCCATTATCCACCACATCTTGAGCATTTACCTCACCACGTGCCAGATTGGGTCTTTGGGGAGCATTCCGGTGCCGTGCACTGCTAGACACTTCCGGTTCATCCATGTGCCTGCTGTAACTTTTGCTTGGACGGGGAGTTGAATGAGCCTGTTGCTGTACTACGGCGGTTTGAAGAAGATCTCTAGCCCGCCGTGTCTCAATCGCCTCCAGTGAATCGCCCTCCATCGGAATAGCTGCCAAGCGAGATGCTGCAGCAATCATATTATCCAAAGGGCTCGAGAAGTGACCCGGCAGCGTTGCCACGTACTGCGGTGGATTATCCGTTCGCCGAGGTGGTTCCATCGTCCGTGGTTGATCCAGTGTTGCCCTCGACGCGTCATCCCGGTTTGTGGCTACCGGATTACTTGGCCTAGCCCCTGGCGTGTTGAAAAGATTTACTCCCTCGAAGACTGATGGCAGACGTGACCGATACTTTCTCCGCATTACATCATGTGTTGCATTCTGATCCAACAGGAGTCGGTAGTTCTGCGCCTGTATTTGCTGTGACTGGGCATCCAAAGCGTCCCGTTCTTCAGCCAGCCTAGCGTCCTCAGTTGATAGATCCTCCTTAGCTTGTGTTATCTGGTCCTTCAGCTTCGCAATATTCGCATTATGCTGATCCTGTGTCTCCGGGGTAACTGCCATGGTCAACAAGGTGGCCCAGGCATCCATTAAACCGGAGAGGACTTGAGCCAGTCGGCGCGTCGGGCCTCCTGCCGCGTCTGCTGATCCGGTATTCATTGCCGCTGTGGATGAAGACTGCAGAGTGGGTTGTGTTCCGGCCATGAAAACAGCAACCCGACTTGGCGGTTCAAGGAGGTCCGGAATACTGTTGCCATCGGAATATCCTTCGAACACACCATCATGAACTTGGTACAGGGACTCGGTTTCACCAGTGGATGATTCGCCATCGGAATAAGCAACCGTCTCGCCTTCAGACACCGGTTCAGATTCGATCCCATGGACAAATCCTACGAATGCATGCTTCATGGCGGGTTTCACCCGGGCAGGGCTCGCATGCTGAGCCATCTCGACGAGGTCGGTGTAGATGTCCCGCTCAGGGCCCGGTTCACCGATCTTGCCAATGAAGACGTGAATTCCGCCAAAGGGGACCCGGTACCCATATTCGATTGAGCCGGCCTCGGGGCCCCATCCTTCGTCGTCGATGTAGAGATTGTCACGATGACTCTTGGTCATCTGGCCGACCATGTACCCCTTTAGTCCTTCAGAGCTGCCCTTCAAGAACTCGAAACCATCGTGCGATAGCCCTACAGTGGGCGCCAACTGTCGTGGAATTAACACGTCATATGTCCTCATGAAATGACTTACTCGCAGAGCCATCGCTACGGGTTAACTTGAAGGGGTTAAACCGGACAAGGGACACGGGAGTTTTATACTAGTTTGGCCCCTTCAATGAAGGTAAAAGCCTACGTATAGTTGTGATGGGATTGATTGGGTTTCGATGATCAGGGAGCGGATACGCTTTGCCTGAGTCTCGAGTTGTTGTCTGTTGTCCCTAAACCGCCGCTGGGTCGTCCCTTTATATACACAGGTTGACGCCCGGCCGGTCTATAGAGTCCCGAGGCCGTCTCATACAAGGGTCCGGCTCGGTCTCTCCCTTCTTAACTTTCAATACAAGTTACATGATTATGGCGGTTTACCACTACGGGCCCTAATCCGCCTTTGGGCTCCGGGCCTCTGAGCTTTATAGTAAAACGCCATCTTCTGAGTCTTCATGGGCTTCAATATAGTTGAGGGTAAACCGGCCCCTCCTGGGCGGTTTATACTCAGTAGTTATATCCCCAACAATATCCATAACTAAAGATAGAGAACAACTTAGAACAACAAATAAAAATTACTTAGTGATAAAGCAAACAAGCACACACGAAAATATTCACCCCACGCAATGACTCCTCGGCAACGGCGCCAGAAAAAGGTCTTGATGACCCGCAAGTATACGGGATAGTTGTAGCCTCTTTCGATAAGTAAGAGTGTCGAAACCAACAAGGAGCTAAAGGTAGAACAAATACTCTCTCAAGTCCTATCGGCCACAGATACGACTCTACGCACGCTTGACGTTCGCTTTACCTAGAACAAGTATGAAACTAGAAATACTTTGTAGGTGTGATAGGAGAGGTTTGCAAGATAATAAAGAGAACGTAAATAAAAAGTAGGGGCTGTTTAGATAAATATGCAATAAAGTAAATATAGCGAGTGTGGAAAAGTGGTAGTAGGAGATGTAGAATTGTCCCTAAGCAGTTAACTACGTTACTAGACCGATAGCAAGTTTTATGTGGGAGAGGCCACTGCTAGCATGTCATCCCTGACTTGGAATTCTATGCACTTATGATTGGAACTATTAGCAAGCATGCGCAACTACTAACGTTCATTAAGGTAAAACCCAACCATAACATTAAGATATATTGGTCCCCCTTCAATCCCGTATGCATCAACTTCTATGCTAGGTTGAAGCTTCTGTCACTCTAACCCTCCAATACATAGTCCTATCAACATACAACTAACCCTATGGTGTTATCCACGCGCGCACTCATATGATGGGCACCAAAGGACAGCAACATATCCACAAGCAAATTAAATCAATCATAGCAATTCATCAACCACCAATAGGACAACGAAAATCTACTCAGACATCATAGGATGGCAACACTTCATTGGAAAATAATATGAAGCATAAAGCACCATGTTCAAGTAGAGGGTACAGCGGGTTGCAGGAGAGTGGACCGCTGAATATATATGGGGGAAGGTGATGGAGATGTTGGTGAAGATGATGGAGGTGTTGGTGAAGATCGTGGTGATGATGATGGCCCCCGGTGGCGTTCCGGCGCCACCGGAAGCAAGGGGGAGAGAGCCCCCCTTATTCTTCTTCTTCCTTGACCTTCTCCCTAGATGGGAGAAGGGTTTCCCCTCTGGTCCTTGGCTCCCATGGCTTGGGAGGGGCGAGAGCCCCTCCGAGATTGGATCTATCTCTCTGTTTCTGTGTTTCCTGATTCTGCCCCTTCACCATTTCCTTTATATCTGGAGATCCGTAACTACGATTGGGGTGAATTTTTCGCCCAGTTTATTCTCGTAAAATTAGCTTTGTTGCGGCAAAAGAAGGGCGTCCACTGCCTTACGGGTGGCCCACGAGAGCCCAGGGCGCGCCCAGGGGGAGGGCGTGCCCCACTGTCTTGTGGCCACCCTGGACACCGTTTCGCGTTGATTCTTCCTCCGGAAAATCCCAAATATTCCAAAATAATTCTCCGTCGGTTTTTATCCCGTTTGGATTCCGTTCGATATTGGTTTTCTGTGAAACATAAAACATGCAATAGACAGGAACTGGCACTGGGCACTGGATCAATATGTTAGTCCCAAAAATAATATAAAAAGTTGCCAAAAGTGTATGAAAGTTGAAGAATATTGGCATGGAACAATCAAAAATTATACATACGATGGAGACATATCAGGCGGCAAGTAGGAAGCGTGGCTGACGGTTCTCCCGTCATCCGCCGCCAGCGTGGCCACCGCTTGTGCGGTCGCGTCCGCGTCCGGCTATGCCGCTATTGCGTCAGCAGAGCCGACTTGAGTGAGGGCGGCGACCTCGAGCTTCATCCTCGAAGACAAGCTCTCCCGCAGAGCATTCGCGCTTGCGGTCATGGAGGATGTGGTGCCAGGTAGGAGGACGATGCGCTATGGTGTGGAGGTTAGCTGGGCATTACCGCTTTAAGTAGCACATTCCGGTGAGGCCAAGCGTTCGGGTGCGTCATTAAGTCGCCGGAGTTGGTTCCTCGGGCACCGAGCCTCTTAACGAAGACAAACGAACAGATGGCATGAATGCGGGCAGCTGGCGCCGGCTGGGAACGCACCGTGTGACGGTGCGAGGGACGAGGGTTTTGGTGTGCCAGGGTAGTCAGCTGTGGTCGTGGCAACGTTGGAGATGCCCTTTGCTCACATGCGATCCCCGCATGTCATTGAAAAAGTAAAACAACCCGGCATGGTCTTAGGTCCAGAGGATGGAGTTCACCGCGCTACACCACTCCGCGGACGCGTTGCGGCGCCCCGTGCATCCTCGACGAGTCGGGTGTTGGGGTGTGTTTGGATTATGGCCAAAGTGCACCTTACCAAAATTTTGGTCATGACCCAAAGATTGGTCTTTGTTTGGATGGTTGCCATTTTTTGGCATGTCGATGAACTCTAGCCAACTCTAGTTCATTTTTCTTGCCACTGTCGGCCAAATTATGGGTAACCAATACCTCAACCAAAATTTTGGTCATGACCCAAAGATTGGTCTTTGTTTGGATGGTTGCCATTTGTTTGCCATGCCAGTGAACTCTAGCCAACTCTAGTTCATTTTTCTTGCCAATGTTGGCCAAATCATGGGCAACCAATACCTCAACCAAAATTTTGGCTACCCAATGCTTTGATGGGGCAACCTTGGGCACAAACCAAAAGCCACCCTCGACACACTGAAACCGACCATGTCTAGCAACGATATGAGCATGTGCTCACCGCGGTCGCCGTGTCCAGAGGCGGTGCTGGAGATGCACCCCATTGTTGGCCCCAACGACCCACATGAACGGTTGTCGGTGGCGAGGTGGTCGTGGGCCAGCTCCTCCATTGGACTAGTCTGCGCCACCTCGTCCCGATGGGTGTGCCCCACATGTCGGTTTCCCTGTTTTCCCGGCCATATTCGAGAGTTAGTGCTCCGCGTTGCGCATTAGGCCTTTCACTATGTAGGCCAAGTGAGACAACTTATTGTTTATTTGAGCCGTTCAAGTGTAATCATGTGGCGTTTGCTTATTTCTCATTCCTCTCCAACCCTCTTCTCCATCGATCATGTCGCCCTCCAGTCGAGTCCATCCTCCCGCATGCCTCATTTGAACATTCTGTTGAGTATCATTCGCATGTACCCACCCTAGTCCTCTTTCAATAGATCTCCGGACCCCGAGATGAAATTGAGAGGGAACGAGTGGGGGCACGTGATACCTAAGGCGGATTCAAAATTTTGAACCGGTGATCATAGTATCCGCAAATCATATATAAAGGGTATTAAATGTTCGTTTCATTTTTGAATGTAAAATATACTCCCTCCTATCCTTTCTAGTTTACATATAAGTTTTATGTGTAGTCAAAGTATCTCTACTTTGATCAAAAAGGTATCAACATTCAACAATGCCCAATCAATATTGTTAGATTCGTACGTACTCCTAGATTTGTACTCGAGATGGTTTCCAATTTGACTATTGACAAGATTAATAGTACATGAGATGTATAATGTGAAAATTATATCATTGGAAACTCCTTTCACGTACGAATTTGACCGTATGCTTTGTGTAAGTTGCATGTCATATATTATTACTCTAACATTTGGTCAAAGTTAGCCTCGAAAAACGCATTAGACCCTGTATGCTTTGTGTAAGTTGCATGTAATATATTATTACTCTAACATTTGTGTAAGTTGCATGTCATATATTATTACTCTAACATTTGGTCAAAGTAGTATAGTGGAAGTGGATCCTCTGACGTAAGTATCTCTGCCTTACCCTTCCTTTCGGTCACTTACTGGCGGACCCCATGCTTTCTAGGCCCCGCATGTCAGTTACTCAATGGGTTCAGCCACGTCAGGGGATCCTCATCCGTAGTATACTCCCTCTGTTTTTATTTACTCCGCATAAAACGGAGGGAGCGGTGGTATAATAAATGACGCGGGCGGGGGACGGGGAGGGACGTCGGTTTGCTCTCAACTGCGGTCCCACAAGACGAAGCGCGTTCCATTCGGTGAGCGACGTGGAGGGTCTAGCGTTCCAGGCTGCAACGCGAACGCGACAAGAGCGATGTACAGCCAAAACCGATTGACCGGTCGTCACCGGAACCACTATGCACACCAGAACATTTGCTGCTCGGCCTATGCCAGCCAATGCCCTAAAACCACACCAAATCTCCAGCCCATTCCCCCACCTTTCGATCCCCTAGTCCGCAGCAAGCGTCCCCTAGTTCGCCGGAAAGCCATGGTGCGCTGCAAGATCACTTACTACAAGATGCTGATGCCAGAGCGCCGCGCAGAAATCGCAGCGGCGGTAGGCGCCACAGACTTCCGTTCCCAAGCTCGCTTTGCGGCGGGCCAATCCCCGAGTTCTCTGGAGCCAAGCTACAAGGAGGAGGAAGCCGATCCAATGTACATGGCGGAGGTCGCGGCGCAGAAGGCCACCGATGGGTATGAGATGATGGACGTCGACTTCGTGCTGGCGTCCGAGTCCCCCATGGTGCAGGCGGACCAGCGGTTCAACATGGCAATACTAAAGGAGGACCGGGAGGAAGAGGCTCAACTCAACGCAGAGCGCGCGCATGCCGCTGCCATCGAGGCTCTCCTGCAGGCGGAACCGGATGTCATGGATGTGAACCAGGCGGCGTAGGCTCAACATGAGGCAGAGCGCGCGGATGCCGCTGCCATCAAGGCCCTCCTGCAGGCGGAACCAGACGTCCTGGACTTGAATCGGGCGATAGAGGCTCGACTCGATGCAGAGCGCGTGGGTGCCGCTCTCATCGACGCCCTCCTACAGGCGGAACCGGACGTCCTGGACTTGAACTAGGCGGTGGAGGCTCGACTCGACGCGGAGCGCGCGGATGCTGCTCTCATCGACGCCCTCCTGCAGGCGGAACCGGACGTCCTGGACTTGAACCGGGCGGTGGAGGCTCGACTCGACACGGAGCGCGCGGATGCCGTTTCCATCGAGGCCCTCCTGCAGGCGGAACCGGACGTCCTCGACTTGAACCGGGGCTGTGCTCTCGTCCGTGCAAAGCGCCCGCACGCTCCGCTTGAACGAGTAGCTGGAGGCTGAGGACAACCACGGTGCGGAGACACACGTCGGCAGCGACGGCTGGTTCGCGCCGGCAGCCAAAGACGATGAGGCCATCTCTTTCCGCGAGCAGTGATAGTTTTTCTTTATGTTGTTGTTTTTATGGATCTTTTGCTGTGTAAAAACATATATTTGTTATGCAAGTCGCCTGACTTGGGTCAGTCTACCATTTCAGGCGGTTGGATGTATATCCTACGTCTCCTAACCCTTCTTTCCTTCTTCCTCACCTCTTCTTCTTCCCCAATAGACCTCCGAACAGGTCGTACGAATACTCCCCAACATGGGGTTGGATAAACATACTGTATAAACGAAAATTATGTGTTAGCGATAGGATGGCTGAGTTTGGTTTGTTCACATGCGACAACACGTGTCAGTGAGGGTGCGTTCCCTTGGTTGGGTTTGCGGCATGCAGGAGCGACTGTGTGAGGGTGTGGTGCGACCGCGGCGTGCAGGAGCGACCGTGTGAGGGTGCGGTGCGACCGCGACAGCCATGCCCAAGTGTACCTCCTTCTCATTTTGAAAACATTAGGCAACCTTGGCAAAAAATGTGTGGCGAAGTTTGGCAATGCAAGGCCTAGACCCAAATAGGATAAGTACATACGTACTAGGAGTACTAGTAGTGTTAAAAAAGAAAGGAGGGGTTTTCCTTCACGGGATTTAATCGATACAAATGCTCATTTCACGTGTCAATTAATGCATATTTTTTTCTCCAAAGACCAAAGAGCTAACTGTCTCACTCCTCATCGCTTGATTAATGCAGTGCCATGCAAACCAACCTTCTCACTTCCGCATGCATGCAGGGGATATTAATGTCCTTGGTTGCTAACCCCATAAATTTTGCCTCGATTAGTGTTAGTGGCCCTTTGCAAATTGTAATTTTGATATACTGGACTTGTGTACACAAAAGATGGAGGTAGTAACTATATTTGACTTCCTTCCCCATTGCGGTGACGTCAACGATATCTTTTTTTTGTGGTTTGGCGAAGTGCGTTCGACGAAGAACACCATCGAGGGAGACCACGGTAAGTCGTTCGCAAGTGCCGCCTGTAAGACGAGACAACCGCCTTATTTGCATCCAGGAAGTCCTTTACTAGTAGTACTAGGAGTACTAGTGCGGTGAGATGGTTTCTCGAAGAAGACGATGGAGAAGTGGAGTCAGCGAAGAGTGAAATGATGGTTGCTTCGTCCGTGCTTTTGTGATTTGACGCCTCACTACTTTGTGATTTGTGATAGAAGGGACAGGGGAGTAGACTCTATGCTCTATATTGTACTACACACGTCCAAGCATGGGAGAAAGAGGAGAGACGTTGCATTTTTCTATTCCTTCAATCAATCAATCAGGGAGATTTGGTTCCATCTTTTTGGCTTTGGCAACACCATCCACAATGGTTCCCACGATGCCAAAAGCTATTTTCACATTTGACTACACATTGTGGATGCCCTTAACCGTACCACGTGGTTTTGCTCCTGTGTGCTATCTATACAAATCTCAATTATATTGATCTAAAAAATTATAGAATCAAGATTAGTAAAAAGGAGGTGATTTTGCCGCGTGGATGGCAGGGGAGGTTTCTTACTTGAGCAATGCTACATCCACGTAATGGTTTACGTAAAGTTACAAACTGATGTGATGTGGGACTATTTGATTGGATTAAAGGAGAGGATTAGGCCCACCCCACCTAAAAATCAGGGGGGCATATATAGATTAGATGGAAAGTATATGTAGCAGCTACATAGCCCTTTGTAAGTCTAGGATTAGGCTTCTTATTTTCAGAGGTCGTTGTCCTGGCGGTTTGCTAACATGCGGTCCCACGTGTCAGTGCTTTACCAAGCCGATCCGCATCCCACATAAGGCAGAACAACGGCAGATGCAACACGTGGTTAAGTTGAAGAAGATGAGGGAGTAGCGGATTCAGCAAGGAGTGAAATGATGGTTGCTTCGTCCCTCCAACTTCCTTTTTTTAGCATTATTACTTCGTCCCTCCAACTTAACTGTGGGAAAGGTGCATCTTTGTGATTTGACGCCTCAATGCTCATTACTACACCGACGCCATGACTGGGGTGCTTCACCCCAGCTGCTCTGCACTGTATTCCGGTATGGCACATGGACCCGGTATCTTGATGTGCCACATGTCGGCGAAAGGGACTAGAAGATTTATGAAAGCGAGCGCTCCACTCTTACAACGGAGGAGTAGACGACATGACGGCCCAGTGAACTGTCACTTGTACTATATAGTACTATAGTTTTGCTGTTTCGCGCGATCCGTCGATACAAAGCCGATTAAATAGGAAAGGGCGGGATTTTTCCCGCGCGGTAGATGATACTGGCCATACATTTCAAAGGCAATTTTAATGTATGCAAACTGAATAATTATAAGTAACAATATGATATCTAGTAAAATTAAAAACACATATGATTTATTGTGATAGAGTGTAGTAGTAGTGCTATATTGCATAGTTGTTAGATGTAACATGCGAGAACGTGCAGAGATGTAGTTTTGGAGGGCCTACAGAGAGAAAAGCGTAATACGGTCACCGAACTTCAGAATAAGCTGATTACGGTCACTATATACGTTTTGTGGTGATTATACGGTCACTTGCTCACAGTTCAGCATCGGATTGCACTCTATTGACCGGCCAAATAGTCTGCATGGCGCCATGTTGACTAGTTAAATTGACCACGTTCCTTGTGGGTCCCACCTGTCAGTTCGCATAGGAAAAGGTCAGATAAACACAAAATTATGCAGGCACGACAAGGCTCCAACCCGTGCGCGGGAATCACCTGGTTGTGTATGTGTCTGTCAGGGCCTGATGTGTTTGCATGCACGTGTAGGTTGAGCACTTGAGCGTGAGAGTGTGTGTTGGTCGTGTGGTGTACTGGTGTGCGCATGCATGCGTGTGTGTGTGCGTGTGTGTTGCGTGCATGCATGGTTGCGTATGTACGAGTGAGTGTTGCATGCGTGCGTGGGTCCATGTGTTTGTGTGAGTGTTGCGTGGATGCAGTTCGTGTGCATGCGTGCGTGTGTGTATAATCACCACACCAGCTCCTGTGTGTTAAAACAGATGGCTCAGCATACCAATACAAGGCCACCTTGTCCGCTGTGCCCGCGGTCATGACTTCGAACCACCGTCCAAATATTTTTTTGTCGTTTGTTTTCATTCTTACTAGCAAGATGCCCGTGCGTTGCACGTAACACCAAGTTGCATTTGTATGACTTGTTTATCTTGTGAGAGAAAAGGATGAATGAGGGAAGGCCTTATTTGCAAATGTGGAGAGCTGTGTGGGTACCTTTTTGCAAAATTGCCATAGTTTCTTTCCTATCCGTCATATATAAATCGGACGACCTATATTGCAGCATGGCAGGCACACCATCATCACCAACTCTGTTTTTTATAAGAGTGTATTTTATGTATTTTATAAGAGTGTAGATGTAGAGTAGATACAAGTCGACAGGTGGGCATGATGGCAGTGAGATAATGTGATGCAGCACTAGAGGTGCCATGTGGAGTGTTTAACTGGTCAACTAGTCATGTCATGAGCAAATGCAGAGTTGTACGGTGAGCCCGTGACTGTATAATAACCACTAAACGTCAATGGAGACCGTAATGAGTGGATTCTGAAGTCCAATGTACGTATCGTGCTTTCACTTCAAATCCAATGATCGTCATTGCATATATCGCGAGAGAAATATGAACCCTGCGTGAATTTTCTGGGGGCTTACTTTTAGAGGACCTGGTGTCGATGTCAAAACCGGCGGATCTCGAGTAGGGGGTCCCGAACTGTGCGTCTAGGTGGATGGTAACAGGAGACAAGGGACACGATGTTTTACCCAGGTTCGGGCCCTCTTGATGGAGGTAAAACCCTACGTCCTGCTTGATTAATATTGATGATGTGTGTTACAAGAGTGGATCTACCACGAGATCAAGGAGGCTAAACCCTAGAAGCTAGCCTATGGTATGATTGTTGTCTTTCCTACGGACTAAAGCCATCCGGTTTATACAGACACCAGAGAGGGCTAGGGTTACACAGAGTCGGTTACAATGGTAGGAGATCTACATATCCGTATCGCCAAGCTTGCCTTCCACGCCAAGGAAAGTCCCATCCGGACACGGGACGAAGTCTTCAATCTTGTATCTTCATAGTCTTGGAGTCCGGCCGATGATGATAGTTCGGCTATCCGGACACCCCCTAGTCTAGGACTCCCTTAGTAGCCCCTGAACCAGGCTTCAATGACGACGAGTCCGGCGCGCATGTTGTCTTCGGCATTGCAAGGCAGGTTCTTCCTCCGAATAATTTATAGAAGATTGTGAACACCAGGATAGTGTCCGGCTCTGCAAAAATAAATTCCACGTACCACCTAGAGAGAATAATATTACACCAGTTCAATCTGCTGACGTGTTTTGTGGCGTGACGTCACACCACTACCAAGCCTTTACCCGAATTTTTTTCATTGTACCACCTCAGCGCGTTTAGCGAAGCGGTTTCCTTGGCACGTCTTGTCGAAGCAGAGATCGTGTTCCCCTTATTCCGGGATTCCCATCAATACGGACGTGGGTAACCCAACCGCGCCATCGATTGCGGCGCTTGGGGGATAAGCGAGTTTTATCAGGCCGGTGGGGACGCATGTTTTTATCCGCCCATATAAGTTGATAAAGATCCAACCCTTTTACCTGCGCCTTCTTCCTCCTTGGCTTATCCAACCCCGCGAACTTGAGCTCCAGCGCCCAAGTCTGCACTTCTCATCTCAACCTTCTCCAACTATGTCCGGAGCGGGAGGCAAGTGGATGGCCTCGTCCGTTACGGAGGGGCAGATCCAGAAGCTGCGCAGCGCCAAATATTTGTCCAGCAACATCGCGCACCAGCTCCCCGACGAGGGAGAGCTCATCCCCACCCCCAGGCCCCATGAGAGGGTAGTATTTCTTCCCCATTTCCTCCGCGGACTGGGCTTCCCACTTCATCCCTTTGTCCGGGGGCTCATGTTCTACTATGGCCTGGATTTCCATGATCTGGCCCCGAATTTCATCCGCAACATCTCGACGTTTATCGTCGTGTGCGAGGCCTTCCTCTGCATCCAGCCCCACTTCGGTTTGTGGCTCAAGACCTTCAGCGTCAAGACGAAGGTTGTGAAGGGCAGCCAAGCGGAGTGCGGAGGCGCCATCATGGGCAGGATGTCCCACGTTACTTGGCTAGAGGGCACTTTCGTGGAAACCATTAAGGGGTGGCAATCGGGGTGGTTCTACATCACCGAGCCGCATGACCCTGAATGGGCAGCGGCCCCCGAATTCAGATCTAGCATCCCCACACGGCTCACCTCCTGGAAAGAGAGCGGCCGGACTTGGGGTGATTCGGAGGAGCTAATCGGACTCCAAGCCTGCGTCCAAAAGCTGGTGGACAAGAAGCTCAAGCTTGTCAACGTGGTCCAAGTCATGCTCATCCGCCGGATCCTCCCGTGCCAATGACAGGGCTTCAACATGTGGGAGTTCGATCCGACGCAGCACCAGACTTTGAGTGGGCTCTTCGACACTACATACGAAGATGTCTGGAAGGTGCTGTTCAAGGGCGCCGAGGCTCCCGCATCCGCTACCGAAGATCGCGGATTCAGCTCGCAGCGTCTGGCTGACGAGGTAATCAATTTTATCCTTTACGGGACGCTTGTTTTCCATAGTTTGACTCTATGCAGGATCTAAACTCCCTTTCCTTTGACAGGACTGGCTGGTGAAGGCTGAGCGGACTATCTGTCCGTTCCCATTGCTAGAGGACCCAGCGGACACCCGCCTAACGGGGCTGCTGGCTCCGGTACCCCACGTGGTGCCGGAGAAAAAGGCCAAGAAGAAGGCCACGGGGACTCGGAAGAGTTCCCGTTTTCAGGTGCCATCGGATGACGACTCCGAGGCCGACTCCTCTCACCAAGGTGAGGAGGAGAAGAAGAAAGCCTCTCCCCCAGAGGGGGGAGAGAAGAAAAGGAAGGCCTCCCCAACGAGGGAGGCCGAAGGGTCCAAGAAGGGAAAAACTCTTCCCCCGGACTGCTCTGCCAACGCCAGTGACAACGACGAGGACTGGCCTCCAAGGGCCAAGCCCCTGGCGAGATCGTGAGTATCCGGACTACCGAATAACTTCATGGTTTTTCTTTTTTGCCACACAATGTCTTTCTAATGCTGCATACAACCCTGCAGTCCGCCCAAGGACGATCTTCCCGCTTCATCGAGCGGGTCCTTGGGTGCTTTGGATATGGATTCTCTTCCGACCGCCTCCACCCCTCGTGACACGGACGATGCTGAGGTGGGATCCCGGGAAGGGACCCGCCAGGAGGAGGAGGACCTGGAGGTGTCACAGGACAACCTCCCGGACTTTGCACCGGACTCGGCTCTGGATCCCATAGTGGCTCCGGAGTCCGGCGGGCGGCCCCTTCGTAAGAAGGGCGAGACCGTGACGCCGGCAGCCTCCGTCCAACTGGAGGCGCTGGATAGCTTGCTGGAGGCGCTTAATGGCACCTCCATCAAAGAGGAACACCGCACTTTTATGAGTGCGGTGATTCAGAAGGTGCAGCTCGCCAAGAGCGGGCTGACCGAAGCCTGCAGCAGCCTTCTAACAGGCTTTGAGGTAAGAATTTTCATATATGTAAAATAGTACCGCATAGACAGTAGCCCCTGATGCTCGGTTCGGTGTTCGGAAAGAAAAGCCGGACTAAGGATCTTAAGAAGATATACGCAGGAGTCTTAATAAATATGTCAATATGGGATTGCAGGCTGCGCTGTTGACCTCTGCCACACTGACTGCGGAGGTCAATACTTTGAAGGAAAGCCTCGAGCGGTCCGAGAACGAGCTCGGCCATGCCAAGAAGCAGCTCGAGGACAAGGAAGGTGAGTAACACCTTATTAAAATTGTACCTTACAGAAAAGGATTTTGGTTGCAAAAAGAATGACAAGGATAACGTGGGTATTGCAGGGGCCACTAACGAGGTGGCGACCCTCAAAGAGGCGGTGGCCGCGGCCGAACGCAATGCGGCCGCGAAGCGCACCAAGAGAGAGAAGCAGGAGGCGCGGGTGGCGGAGGTACAACAAGAGGTCTAGGATCTCATGAAAAAACATGAGAGACTGGAGCGTGACTCGAGGACTCGAGAGTCTGAGCTTGCAACGGCTCTTGAGAGTGCCAAAGCCGCTAAGGCCGAAGCCTACAAGGCCCTCCAGGAAATCGAGGCGTTGAAGAAAATAGCAGTGGGTAAGGCATTTTTCATGCAAAGTAAGCATGTGAGTGTTAATTCTTGTTGCTTACCCGAATTCGGAGCTCTCCAGGAGCATTCGCAGATCTTCCTCGCAGCGTGTCCGATGCTACTGCGTTCTACCGGGCCAAGGAGGGGAGCTCGACGGAGAAGGTTTTCTGGTCTCAGTATGCTGAGGCCGGACATCCGGTGCCCCTTAGCGACCAGCTGAAGCAGCTGGTCGAGCTCCACAAGGCGGCCGAACAGGCCATGAAGGGCCTCATAGTTTGGCTATGGCCTAAGGAGGCCATTCCTGGGAGCTACTTCGGCTTGGTGCGGCGGCTGGTGGATGTGTGCCCGTGGGTTGAAGTCATCAAGCACTCCGCCTGTATTGAAGGTGCCCGTCGGGCCCTTGCCGCGCAAAGGTGCACTGGGGCAAGCTAGATGCCCAGAAGCTCGTGATGGACCCGCCGCCGCAGGGCAAGGAGCACCGCACGCCCGAGATGTATTATAAGAGTGTGCTGAAGGGCGCCCGCACTATTGCGGGTGAGTGCCTCAAAGATGTAATATTTGAGTAGACTCGCATTTTGTTATCCTGTGCGCTGAAAACTTAGTTCATTTGCGCTAAGCAACGCATTTTAATTTAAAATATTACCTTCTGTGCGGCTGTTTATCAAATCTGAGAGATGGCAAGTCGTCGGCTTCAGCCCCCATGCCACGATTGCTGGGGTGTTCGGGATAAATTTGAGCACTCTTGTTCCCATATTTGGGTCCATCTAGGGAGGCGCTCAACACAACGAACAAGGCAACCGGACTTATAATGCTTGAACACTCTCACTTAGCCATAGAATTCTATAAGTTTAAATTTCGGCGAAGCCCCTAGTCTTTAGAAGGCCGAATTTGGGGCGCTATCCACGCCTGGGCCGGACAAAGTCGGCTCCTCGCTCTAAGCGGCATAAGTCTTTAAGGACTCGCAAAAAACCTCTCGAACAGCGACCAGCTCTCGCCTCATCATGACGGTCAGTTTTAGCTTTCTCCACTGAGGCGTTAACCCAGCTCAACTGGGGCGCAATCGCAGTGGTTCTCCCAGTGCTACCTTAGCCGATACAACGGAACGTAAGGTACCAAAACATGGGAGCCTGGCAAACCCAACTATTGACCCAAGACATGATTCGGAGCCGATGCATATAATGCTATAAGTTCGGGGTGCCGCACTTGTGGAAGTGTTCGGACTTATCACACCATGATGCAGGAAACATAAGCCCCTGGTGTATTTAGCCATACCAAAACGTACGGATGCGACATGTCACAAATGAACATATGTATAAAAGAGAAATGCAATTGGGAGCAAAAAGGTGCTGCATTACTTATTCAAGGAAGACTGCTGTAAATGCAGAATGATACAAATGGTGCGATAAGCAAGGGATGGGACTGTTAAACATGTCCCCCTCCAGGGGTAGGCTGCGGAATGGTGCATAAAACAGATTTAATGCTCGTAATGGAGACCACCTGGATATTCGTTGTAGCCTTTCTTCTTCCCTGGCTGTTGCATTGTGAGTTCGGCAGGTCTACTGCCGGACAGGGCCTCTGACGAACGAAGTCCTGTGGGTAAAAATAAAAAGAAAAAAGAAAAAAAGAACGACACACTTGAGAGCTCCTGGTGTGGTTGAGCCGCAGTCTGGGCCTATTGTGGTCGCGCCCCTCTCCCCATGCCCATGGTATCTTCAGAGCATAATGATGTACGCGAAGGACCTGTCTTGACGTTTTACAGGGGCTGGGGTTGGGGCCGCACTGCTACGCGTGGTCGGAACGTGCCAGGTGGTCTTGTTGTAGGTTACTCCGGGCGCGCTTAGCTGTGTCCGGCCGCTTAATGGCCGGACTCGAGAATTGCCTTAAGAGGCTGCATTGTACTTCTGCCGTGAGAGCCGCTGTATGTTCCTCCGTGCGGAGAGAACGTTCAGTGTTTCCGTTGACCGTGATGACTCCTCGAGGGCCTGGCATCTTGAGCTTGAGGTATGCGTAGTGCGGCACCGCATTGAACTTTGCAAATGCGGTACGTCCGAGCAGGGCATGATAGCCGCTGCGGAATGGAACTATGTTGAAGATTAACTCCTCGCTTCGGAAGTTATCCGGGGATCCGAAGACCACTTCCAGTGTAACTGAGCCTGTACAATTGGCTTCTACACCTGATATGACGCCTTTAAAGGTCGTCTTGGTAGGTTTAATCCTTGAGGGGTCTATGCCCATTTTGCACACTGTATCCTGATAAAGCAGGTTCAGGCTCCTGCCGCCGTCCATCAGGACTCTGGTGAGGTGAAATCCATCGATGATTGGGTCTAAGACCAATGCGGCGAATCCGCCGTGGCGGATGCTGGTGGGGTGGTCACTTCGGTCAAAAGTGATCGGGCAGGAGGACCATGGATTGAACTTTGGGGCAACTGGCTCCATCGCGTATACATCCCTGAGTGCATGCTTCCGCTCCCTTTTGGGTATGTGCGTTGCGTATATCATGTTCACCGTCCGCACCTCTGTGGGGAAACCCTTGTGTCCTCTATTGTTCGGCGGTCGGGTCTCTTCCTCGTCATCGCTATGCAGCCCCTTGTCATTGTTTTCGGCAATTAACTTGCCTGCCTGCTTGAATACCCAATAGTCCCTGTTGGTGTGGTTAGCTGGCTTTTCGGGGGTGCCGTGTATCTGGCACAAGCGGTCGAGTATTCGGTCCAAATTGGATGGACCCGGAGTAGTTCTTTTGAATGGCTTTTTCCGCTGACCGGGTTTAGAGCCTCTGAATCCGGCATTGACTGTTGTATCCTCACTATTGTCGCCGTTAATGCGGCGTTTGTTTTTGTTACGACGCGAGCTGCCATTACGGTCCTTGATATTCGGACTGCCAGAATTTTTGTTGAGGTTGTTGCTGCGTGCTAGCCAGCTGTCCTCACCCGCGCAGAAGCGGGTCATGAGTGATGTGAGGGCTGCCATGGATTTCGGCTTTTCCTGTCCCAGGTGCCGGGCAAGCCACTCGTCGCGGATATTATGCTTGAAGGCCGCGAGGGCCTCCGCATCCGGACGGTCGACGATTTGGTTTTTCTTGGTTAAGAATCATGTCCAGAATTGTCTGGCCGATTCGTCTGGCTGCTGAATTATGTGGCTTAGGTCATCAACGTCTGGTGGTCGCACATACGTGCCTTGGAAGTTATCGAGGAATGCGGCTTCCAGGTCTTCCCAACTCCCAATTGACTCTGCTGTCAAGCTGTTAAGCCGATGTCGGGCTGGTCCTTTAAGCTTGAGGGGGAGATATTTGATGGCGTGAAGATCGTCACCGCGGGCCATGTGGATGTGAAGGAGATAGTCTTCGATCCAAACCGCAGGGTCTATTGTGCCATCATAGGATTCAATATTCACGGGTTTAAACCCTTCGGGGATTTGATGATCCATTACTTCGTCTGTGAAGCATAGTGGGTGTGCGGCGCCTCTGTACTGGGCGATATCACGACGGAGCTCGAAAAGGCTTTGTCTATTTTGTTCGGCCCGGCCGGACTTACTGTATCCGGCGCGACGGTTGTCGTCGTGTATCATGGGGCGCCCACGCGATCCATAGATCGATCTTGATTGTCTTGCCGTATCCTCCAATATATCTCGCAAGTCCGGAGCGTTCCCCTGTGGCCTTGTGCTTTTCGAGCGATGTCGGGGTACGGGTCTAGTGAAGGGCCTAGAGGCCTCTCTGTCGCGACCACGGGGTGGTCGGTCAGCCGTATTGTCTCCTGGTGATGCGGGTTCATACGCCTCCTCCTCTAATCGGGGGAGCAGCTTGCGTTTAGGGTAGCTTTTGGAGGGGCGTTCGAGCTCGTCCTCTTCGGCCGCGAGGACTTCAGTCCATCTGTCGGCTAGCAGATCTTGATCAGCTCTAAGCTGTTGCTGCTTTTTCTTGAGGCTGTTCGCCATGGCCATCAGCCTGCGTTTCAAACGCTCTTGTTCGACGGGATCCTCAGGCACGACAAATTCATCATCGTCGAGGCTTGCCTCGTCTCTGGAGGGAGGCATATAATCCTCTACCTCTTCTTCTGCCGTTCTCTCATGAGGGCTGGCGTCTCCGTCCTCCTGCGCTGGATCTTGCTGGAGTGGGTTGTCTTCAGCATTGTCCGGTGTATTATTACCTCCGGTGCCGGAATCTTCATTCTTGCTGTGGCGGGATTTAGAGCGGCGCCGCTGACGCCGGCGCTTGGGCTGTTTCTTGGAGGGGTCATCCTCCGCTGTTCCTTCGCCATTCCCATCCTTTGGGATATCCACCATGTATATGTCATATGATGAGGTGGCTTTCCAGTGCCCGGTGGGCGCTGGTTCTTGGTCGTCTCCGGCATCGTCATCCATACCGTCGATGTCTTTAGAGTCGTAGTCTAGCATGTCGGTTAGATCGTCGACAGTGGCTACCAAGTGGGTGGTGGGTGGGCTTTGAATTTCTTCATCGTCCGCATCCCAACCGTCCTGACCGCAGTCCGGCCAGGGCTCTCCTGATAACGAGAGATACTTCAGCGAACTCAAGATGTCGCCGAAAGGTGAGTGTCGAAAGATGTCCGCTGCGGCGAACTCCATGATCGGCGCCCAATCAGATCCAATCGGAGGGGGCGCGGGAGGTTCAGAGTCCGGCAAGGAGTCCGGCACCTCGGAGTCACGAGCTTCATGAGGGACAAGGTCAGTGTTCGGCTCTATTGCCGTAGAGGTTGCAGCCCCCGAGGCAGTGTCTAGCCATCCATCCTCGACCTGCGCAGCCGGCTCTGAATTGAAGATCGGAGCGGGTTCGAGTGCGGCCTCTAGGGTACTGTCCGGCTGCAGAGCTAAATCATGCTCGCCGTGATAGTGCGGCATGCTCGGCCGTGGCTCGAATCCATCGAGGATCAAGTCCCCGTGGATGTCAGCCGTGAAGTTTAAACTTCCAAATCTGACCTGACGGCCAGGGGCGTAGCTTTCGATCTGCTCCAGTTGGCCAAGTGAATTGGCCCGCAGTGCGAAGCCGCCGAATACGAAGATTTGTCTGGGGAGGAAGGTCTCACCCTGGACTGCATCGTTGATGATGATCGAAGAAGCCATCGAGCCTATCGGTGACGACAGAGAGGAACTCTCAATGAAAGCACCAATGTCGGTGTCAAAACCGGCGGATCTCGGGTAGGGGGTCCCGAACTGTGCGTCTAGGCGGATGGTAACAGGAGACAAGGGACACGATGTTTTACCCAGGTTCGGGCCCTCTTGATGGAGGTAAAACCCTACGTCCTGCTTGATTAATATTGATGATGTGTGTTACAAGAGTGGATCTACCACGAGATCAAGGAGGCTAAACCCTAGAAGCTAGCCTATGGTATGATTGTTGTCTTTCCTACGGACTAAAGCCATCCAGTTTATATAGACACCGGAGAGGGCTAGGGTTACACAGAGTCGGTTACAATGGTAGGAGATCTACATATCCGTATCGCCAAGCTTGCCTTCCACGCCAAGGAAAGTCCCATCCGGACACGGGTAGAAGTCTTCAATCTTTTATCTTCATAGTCTTGGAGTCCGGCCGATGATGATAGTTCGGCTATCCGGACACCCCCTAGTCCAGGACTCCCTCACCTGGAGATAGTTTTGTGTGCATACATGAAAGGGGCATACAGGGGGGTATGTGATGGAGAGAGAGATGCTCTTCGTTTCTCTTTATTATGACTAACTTTGTATATAGTATATAGAATGGTCCGATGAAGATTGTGCGTGTGTATGTTGGCGAGAGGATTGTGCGTGTGTATGTTGGCGAGAGGAAGAGTGCTTGTGATAAAGGTTAGTGAAAACAGTTGTAAATGCTTACGAGAGGGAGGGAGGGTTATATCTAGAGCATGTGTGCGAGAAAGACACCTCGGGAGAGTATGTGTGAGCATGTGTGAGAGACCACCGATGGAGAGTGAAACTACACGTAAAAGACTGCTCTACACATTGATTAAAGATATAAATTGTATCCAAATATTAGGATGGGATCATGATATTTGCAATTCGTGTAAGGAGCGGTCATTGATCCATCTGACATCTAGATTCTATTGAATTTGAGCGTGTCTATGTTATTATTCGACACAATTCATCGACATAGTTAGTATTTTGAACTCCAGACAATGCGTCGCTTTAGCAATCAAATATAAACGTGAGTATAGTTCATGTTGTGTGTGTAAAGCACATTATACATATGAAAGTTACACAATGGACATTATAAATAGCTACCTATGAACTAGCATACATTTGAATTCAACTTAAGGTGGTTTAGAAAATCGAATTCAACATGAAGTCCATTCAATTATTTGAATTTGATATCATGGCATTTGTAAACCATACCTAAATTATGGGGGCACCAATCTTTGCTCTGATTTTGTACATAATAGTATATGTAGTCGTGTACAAAATAGATTCAAATTTAGCTCCTCCATTCTAATCGTAGTTACAGGATTTTCAAGTGTCAAAATTTCAAAAAGATGCGGATAATTTAATGAGGTTTTCAAACATACAAGGTCAAATATAACGTTGTCTATTTAGGTCAATCCTCATAGTTCAAGAGTACTCTAAACGTGAATGCTTGTGTTTCAAAATTTCGAACGAAGCGCCGAAAGAGCCTCTCCTCGCCCGAAACCGCGTGAGACCAATATTTTTTTAGGGTGCGTGAGACCAATGTTTGGTAGTACAAGGAAATTACTTTTCTAATAACTCCGACCTGTGAAACCTACCGGCCCGACGTCCAAAGGTCTAAACCGGGGTACGTTTGTAGCTTCATCTAGACGCCATGCAACCGCCTCCGAAAAACATTCATACACAATGGCCGCCTAAGCACACATGCGCGCGGCCAAAATTGCTCCCGCCCACTATTTGGGACACCCGGGATTACCATCCTACCCCCGACCCGCAGTAGGTCCGAAATTTAAGAGGGGGGCAAAGTTTGTACTTTCCCCAAATTTCAAACAAGCACGTCCCATCTTCTGTTCAGAAAAGCCAAAAACAAGCGTGTCCCAGACCGAAACATGGTTCCCCCCACCCGTCCGATCCCCCATTCGTACTCCATGGGCGCCAAAACTACCTCTCCAGCAGCCGCGAAACCCAGGCGTCCTCCGTCCGCCACCCGATCCCACCCATCAACCACCGCCCTCCTCCATCATGCCGGAGCCGATACCCCGACGTCGGCGTCCATCGCAACCTCAACCGCAATGCCCTCCATGGCTAGTAGTTGAAGCCGAGGCCGAGCAGTCCATACCCGAGCCAGTTCAACCACGCCGTCCTGCGCCTCACCGCTGCCGCTCCAACCTCGCCACCGTCCACCGCACCGGAGCTGTTCCTGCTACGCCATCCTTCGCCGCCTCGGATCTGCTTCCCCTCCGCCGATATACGGCCACGGCAACACAGTCAACAATTTGGCCATGGGTTTGTCCAAGGAACAACGGCTCTCCAAAACATCGGTTCCGCCGGGAAAAACAAGAAGATCACTGCGACATATCGACACCACACAGGCAACCGATACGGGTACTCCTCTTCCCTTATTCATGCAAATCTTACGTGTCTACTTGCACGGTATTCATCCCACAGAAGGCACTAGTTGACCGCTTCTTCTTCATACTAGATGTTCCTAGTAACTCGCGATGCACAAGGTTTCTCCTCATATACTATGTCACCTTAGCTAGAGGTCCGTCGCCCCCCTGAATTTCAATTTCTGGCCAGTTGATTCCCAATTATCGGAAGCATTCCCCAACGTAACAGGCGCTAGTACGCCTATTACGTTGGGGAAGCAACGCCTTGGTGTTTATCTTAGGGGCGTGTGCGGCCTAGATCTACTGGCGCCCGATCTGGAGACAGGAGGTCGGCCGGGATTAAAGGGATGGCCTAGGGGCGCTGCCAAGCACGGCGGTGGTGTGAGGTCGAGGGGAGGGCGGGGCGGCGGAGGCAGGGGTCTGGGCCGGTGGTAGCTGTCGATTCGAGAAAGATCGTCAACAGTGACTGGCGGGAGGTAGACGAAGGCTATCTGCCCGTTCCTTATAGATCGGACGATTCATTAAAAAAATCGACTGACCTATTTATTTTCAGTCGACTATTATCTTAGATATGACCACATGTGGTGGTGTGCTGGAGGAGTACCTGCATTTCTTGTGCTCATATATTACAAAATCATACGGAGTAGAATCTAATTTTGTTTTCATGCAATGTTGTAGAGCTATCATATGTCTCATGTCATTTATTTTTCAGCCACCTGCTATCTGCTACTTTTACAGTGCACAAGTGCTGCACACACTTCACCCATACTCTCACTATTGTGTTTTTATGCAAGGGTATTTCAGGGTCTGCCGAAAGAGAAGCATCAAAGAAAAGAGAGAAGTCGCGCCAGCTTTCTTCGCGGGTATGCATGACACGTTACAGCGCTATAAAGGGTGTAGTGTCAGCAGATGGAGACGGTAAACGTAGCTCTGGAGTTGATGACCTCGCTCGCAATGAACCACCATCCCAGGTGCTTGCTTTAACTTCACGGTGTCATATGTGGTTGCATGTTCCATATGGTGTCTAGCTTGTATTCGAAAGGCCGAAGTCGGTATGATAAGGAAAGGTATTTTTTTACATGAACCACCATCCCGTGAGAAAAATAGCTAGTCAGGGCACTATCCGAGCTAGTGACAAGCCCAGCAAAGATAGGCACCACCTGGAAGCCAACTAAAAAGCTGTGATGGTGGCGAAGCAGCCCGCTTCCCACCAGGCTCTCAGGTCCTAGATGATCATGCTCACCACTCCAGCCGGATGTCTAGCTTGTATTGCTTCCAATTTGGTTAAATTGCATCTGCTTAGCTTACACATTATACCTTTCAATATGACATGCCTTTCTGTTTTTGGTACATACTAGTACATCTGTGTATTAACCATGTTCTTAAATCAAACTAATGTTCTTGTGTATCCCTCATCAATCACTTATGATGAGGCAGGCAGGAAAGGGGACTACTCCTCATTTAAAGAATGCAGCGTCAGCCTCCCGACATGATTCTCAAGAAACAGAAATGCTAGATGGAGATATTGAACGTAGCTCTGTAGTTGATTACAGCATTTCCCCTACACTAGCATCGCAGGTGCTTGCTCTAACTTGGCAGCGTGATATGTGGTTGCATGTTGCATATGGTGTCTAGATTGTAATTCTTCAATCTGGTTAAACTGCATGTGCTAGTCTGCTTAGCTTATACATTATACCTGTTAATGTGACATGCCTTCCTGTATTTAGTACATAGTACATCTGTCTATTAAGCATGCCCTTACATAAAACTATTGTTTTTTTGTATCCCGCATCAATCAATATGATGAGACACCTTTAGTATATGCAGTGCGATATTAGTTGCATATTTCATATGATTTATAGAATGCGCTGCTTCTAATTTGTTGAAATTCGATTTATGATGGGACGCTTTTAACTTGGCAGAGTCATATTGGTTGCATCTTTCATGTGGTGTCTAGCTTGCATTGCTTCTTATTTGCTGGAATGGTTTTTGCTTAGTTTACACAAATAGTTGTGAACATGCCATGCCGTCCTGTTTTTCGTACATATTCCATCCTGGTATCATGTGTTTGCCTTACATCAAAGTAGTGATTGTCAGTATCATGCATGAATGAGTTCTGAAGAGAGAATTTTATTGCTTTTTCTTGTCGGTTTTACTTGACAATTCAAAATCAATAAAGCGGAAGGAAGTTAGCAAGGCAGTGGGTAAAGGTGCTCCTTCCGAACGGAGGGCCTCTACAGTTTCTACTCCTCCACACCCCAAGATGATTTCCAAGATAACACATGCATAGACACTCAACAAAGCTTTGTTTATGATGAGCACGTCTCCCCTAGTGTAGTATCACCGGTGCTCCCTCTAACTTGGCACTGTTATATGTGGTTGCATGTTATGTGTGATGTCTAGCTTTTGTTGCTTCTAATTTTGTTGAATTCCATCTGCTTACTTTACACATTATACTTGAATAAGACACATGTTCCTGTATCTAGAACATACAATATCTGTCTATCACACCATGTTCTTACATCAAATTACTAATGTTGTGTAACCTGCAACAATCACTTATTATAAGATACGTTTGACTTTGGAGTGTGATATAGGTTACATCTCACATTCTTTTCTAGCTTGTACTACTAATTTGTTGAAATGGCACTTATGACGAGACAGTTTTAACTTGGTAGAGTGATATTCGTTGCATCTTTCATATGGTGTATAGATTTCATTGCTTCTAATTTGTTGAAATGTCTTCTCCTTAGTTTACACATCATAAGTTGTGTATATGCAATGTTGTGAATATGCAATGGCACTAATGACGAGAGACCTCTAACATGGTAGTGTGATGTTGTTTGCATCTTGCTTATGATTTATTTCTTGTACTGCTTCACATTTTGTGTAAACGTCATTTATGATGAGACACTGTTAACTTGGCAGAGCGATATTTGTAGCATCTTTCATATGGTGTCTACCTTCCATTCCATTGCTTCTAATTTGGTGAAATGTCTTCTTCTTAGTTTACACATCATAGTTCTGGTTATCTCTTCCGTCCTGTTTTTCATACATA
Organism: Triticum dicoccoides; assembly: GCF_002162155.2. NCBI lineage: Eukaryota > Viridiplantae > Streptophyta > Magnoliopsida > Poales > Poaceae > Triticum > Triticum dicoccoides. The sequence goes on along the minus strand of NC_041391.1, from coordinate 526,839,827 downwards.
TTACATCCTCCTATCATGTGGTTGTCTAACATCAAAGTTCAGTTCGTCTGCATCACGCATCAATTTGTTCTGAAGAACTAAATTGTTATTCATTTTTCTTGTCGGCTTGACTTAACATGGCACAGAGAAAGAGGAAGAAACACAGAATGGCAGGGAACGAGAAGCGGATGAATCCTGCAGATTCTGCTGGTACTGATAGTGCAATAGAAGGTCAAAGTCCAGCAGAAAATTCTACAAACACGCCATCCCATGCTACACGAGCTGCAAAAAAAGCCAAACAGAAACAAATATCTGCCACCAAACAAGCAGAGACAGCCCTAGTTCTTGCAACACCTACCATAGTACTACCAGCTGCACGACTTACTCGTGCGTCAACTGAGCTAGCAACATGGTCCCAAGATCCCTTGCCACCTAACACTACTTCCCAAGCACTCTTGACACAAGACGAGTTGGCAATATCAGAAGAACCTTGTGAGCTTCAACAGCAAGAAGGTAGTTGCTGGAGTTAATTTACAGTTGCATGCTTCTTTATATGTAGTCTCACAGTTTGATGTACACTAACACTTCCTATGTTCGTTGTTGGACTAGCACCTAGGCGCAAGAGGAAACAAACATCAGGGATAATGCTCGATAGGTTAGGTAAATCTAGAGGAGGAAGAATGGAGATCCGTTTTGAGGCAGGTTTAAAAAGGCCACGTGATGCTACAGAGTCAGCCAAGTTAGTATCAGAGGCAGCGGTTGCCGTTAGGTGTCATGTACGTATCCTCCCAACATGGATTCAGTACAGGAATGACAAAGACAAAACCCAGTTCAACACCTTCCTCGACCATTTATCTGTAAGTATGGTTATGTATGGAAACTAGTAATATCGTCTTGCTCTGTCCCATACTTTCTAGGTTGCTGATAATGAGACTCCCATAATTTTCAATAGATGAGGTTCAAGTTGGATAGCCAAGATGATGCAACCAGACAAGCTTGCACCCATGTTTTCAAGTCTGCTCTGCGATAGTATCGGAATAACTTGAGGAAAACTCACTTTGAAGGCAAGGCTGACAGTGAACTTTCCCAAACATCTCCAGTGGAAAATATATCGGATGAGGACTGGAGGGGCCCTGTTAAACACTAGTCTGATCCGAAGTATCAGGTAAATTATATATATGTGATCAGATCACATGTTGAAGTCCTATTTACGCATGTGCCACACAAATCTATCTTCTTGTAGGTGAACTGTTCAAAGAACAAAGACAACCGTATGAAAGTGAAATTCCAACAGACGACAGGATCTCGTAGCTATATTGCACACTACGAGGCTCTTGTAATGAGCTGTTGTTTCACTCTTTTCCCTGTACCATATCATCAAATCTATATTCACTTGTTCGAAATGCAGAGGAAAGCCCGCAAGGACCAAAAAGTAAATGAACCAAATGTTGTGGAAATCTTCAAGGACTGTCACACCAGCAAGAAGAAGGGCATGACTACACCAGTCAAAGCCACTGTTGTAAGTCCTTAATCCTCATGCCTTTTAACTACTACTTACTCTGACTTGTGCCTTGAACTTCATGGTTTGCATCCAATGTCTATTACTCTTTTCAATTTTATACACAATTGTCTTAGAGTATCATTGCGCCTTACAAGGTTTAAAAGAGAGGAGTGATGTTCCTTTGATCTTGACCCGTAATCTAGTTCCGTGCTGGACTTGCCCACACAATGTTACAATTGCCTGTTTGTCCGTTCTCAGTTGTTTTGTGATATGAATGATGTCATACTATGCTTACCGTATTATAAACTTTGTATCTTTATCCTTAGCCCTCAATACAATGTGAAGAAATAGACAATACATTAGCGATGGTACATGGTCATATGTTTGGAACCTGGTTTTATTATGTACTTTGCAATAAAATACAACTAATATTTTACATGGGTTCACCAGAATAAGTTATGTATATAGACCAAAGCTATTTTGTTTGGTTTTGCTGCCTCCTTAATATCTTCTGTTCTGGTACTACTAATGTAAAACCTCAACTTTTCAGCGAGCTATGGAAAAAATGGTGGAACCGCCACCTTCTGAAGGTGGCGAGGCAACTATAACTGCAATGTCAGCTCTTGCTGCAGTGGGTTAGTACCTGTCCACTAACAGTGCCAAAAGCACGTTCCTGCGTAATACTGGATTGGTTGTTAAGGCAATATCGTCCAAACTGCCTCATGATCAAGATATGCAAGCTCAAAGCAATGTTGTATCTGCGCTCCAGACACAAGTCCATTCCCTAACAGAGACCCTTTGTGAAATATGGAGAGACATTGTTTGATGTCGTCAAGATATGCATGGTTTTGAAACCAGACTATCAGGCATTTCCTATGTTGTTCAGGAGCCTAGGGGAAATGAAGGCGAAGGTTATGGTGCTCCATCGGACAATACAGCATGAAAACATAACAGTCAGGTCAAGTAAACTGAGCTTCTAAACTTCTGGTGGTGCATTTATCTGCTAGACTGTTAAGTTTTATGCCAACCTTCCTTTTGTTATATAGTTGTAATTTGTTTTGGTGCGATACAAAATTTATTCTTAACGTGCAGCCACCGGCTGAAGAAAACAGCAAGCCATTTTTGTATAGTGTAGGGTGTTCCCTATATTTGCACTGGTGGCGATCTTTGATGCCGAGTGGATGTAATCTGTGCAATCTCCTTAATAGCCTAGCGTTAGTTTCAGCCTTATTTATTTCCTAGTCTTCTTTTTCCCTGGTTTGCTAGTGGCCGCAACTACCATGGGCCATATACGGGCCGTAGTATCCATGGGTCTCCTACGGGCCGTCGATAAATGGGCCTCCAACAGGGTCGTAGAATCGGTCGGCCTCAAGCCATCGGATAAATGGGTCTACATGGGCCGTAAACAGGCGTAATTGGTATCGGCCCAGCACAGTAACGGGCCGTTAATGGGCCACAACATAGGACGGGCTGGAAATGGCGCAACGGGTTAATAGGCCAGAAACGGGCCGACTCTTGCCATGAGCCCAATTTGGCCCATTAGGGTAACCGGCCAGTAACGGGCCGACTCTTGCCATGGGCCGAATTTGGCCAATTATGGGAACAGGCCAGAAACAGGCCGACTCTTGCCATGGGCCGAATTTGGCCCATTAGGTTAACAGGCCAGTAACGGGCCGACTCTTGCCATGGGCCTAATTTGGCCCATTAGGGGAATAGACCAGTAACGGGCCTGAAGTAATCGAGGGCCGAAAAGGAGCCAAAGAACGTATGGGCCGTCAATAGGCCGAAAGCTAACACGGGCTGGAAACAGCCCATGTAAATCACGGGCCGTTAACGGGTACAAAGAAAATTACTGTTCATTATGGGCTAGAGTCGCCGTGGGCCTATAAAGGGCTAAAAGATACGAAGGTCTCATATGGGCCGAAAGACGACGTGGGCCATACATGGGCCGAAAGTGAAATGGGTTGGTGTTATATTCGACGGCCCACATGACGTTGTTGGGCCGATTTCCTTCAGGGCCTAACGGGCCGTCAGTTAACGGGCCATAAAATGGGCTATTTGTGAAGAGACTGTTAACAGGCTTTTCATGGGCCAGCCCGTTAAATTTTGACCAAGTCAAACGGGTCGGCTTTGTAAGTTAAATGGGCCAGTGGTGGGCCGTGACACATGTCGACATATCATAGGCGCCTATCTGACCCACTGACGAGCTGACACGTGTTTCGTCCGGCCAATAAGAATTTTACACGTGGAAATTTCCCATTGGTCGGGGCTGTTAACGGGTTATCGGATCCAAAACCCGACCCGATAGCTTAACGGCGTTCCGTTACGGTGGATGCCACGTGTCAGTCACCCTTGACGAAAGCACTTCTGTGATGCGCGATTTATCGTCATGGAAGTGGACACTTCCGTGATGATAATTTTGGTAATGTCATGGAACACTTCTACGACAGCACAGGTATGACTATCTTGATTCTATCATAAATTTGTCATGGATGTACATGCATGAAAAAAAATGTGACCTACTGTGACAAACACATATCATCACGGAAGTGTATTTTTTTGTAGTGCTACCGACCCAACGTCCAAAGGTCTAAACCGGGGTAGGTTTGTAATTTCATCTAGATGCCACGCAATCGCCTCCGAAACACATTCATACACCGTGGCCGCCTAAACACACATGCACTAGGCCGAAATCGCTCCCTCCAAATATTTGGGACACCTGGGATTAGCGTCCTACCACCGACCGGCAATAGGACCGAAATTTAAGAGGGGGGCAAAGTTTGTAGTTTTCCCAAATTTCAAACAAGCGCGTCCCATCTGTTCCAAAAAAACAAGCGTGACCCAGACCGAAACATGGTTCCCCCATAGCTCCCCCCGCCCTCCGGTCTGATTCCCCATTCGTACTCTGTGGGCGCAAAAACTACCTCTCCACCGGCCGCGAAACCCTAGTGTCCTTCGTCCGCCACCCCATCCCACCCATCGACCACCGCCCTCCTCCATCACGCCAGAGCCGATAGGCCAATGTCGTCGTCCACCATAACCGCAACACCCTCCATGGCTAGTAGTTGAAGCAGAGGCCGAGTTGCCTCCAGGATGCCGACGTGCGTCGTACCCGAGCCAGTTCAACCACGCCGTCCTGCCTCCGCTGCCGCTCCAACGTCGCCACCGTCTACCGCATTGGAGTTATTCCCACTACAACGTCCTTCGCCGCCTCGGATATGCTTCCCCTTCGCCGACAAACGGCCACCACAACATAGTCAACAATTTGGCCATGGGTTCGTCCAAGGCTCCACCATCCTCCAAAACATCGGTTCCCCCGGTAAACAGAAGAACATCGCCGCAAAATATGGAGGGCACAACACTGGCAACCGGAACTGGTACTCCTCTTCCCTTATTCATGCAAATCTTACATGTCTACTCGCACGGTATTTATCCCACAAAAGACACTAGTTGACAGCTTCTTCCTACGCCTTCTTCCTGATACTAGATGTTCCTAGTAACTCGCAATGCACAAGGTTTCTCCTAATATACTATTTCACCTTAGTTAGAGGTCCGTTGCCCCCTGGATTTCAATTCCTGGTCAGTTGATTCCCAATTAAAGGAAGCATTCCCCGGTGTAACAGGCGCTAGTCCTTGGTGTTTATCTTGAAGGACATATGCCCTTGAGGCAACAACAAATTTTTTATTTTTTATTTCCTTATTTCATGATAAATTTTTATTATTCATGCTAGAATTGTATTAACCGCAAACTTGATACATGTGTGGATACATAGACAAAACACCATGTCCCTAGTATGCCTCTAGTTCACTAGCTCATTAATCAAAGATGGTTAAATTTCCTAGCCATAGACATGTATTGTCATTTGATGAAAGGGATCACATCATTAGAGAATGATGTGATGGACAAGACCCATCCGTTAGCTTAACATAATAATCGTTCAATTTTATTGCTACTGCTTTCTTCATGTCAAATACATATTCCTCCGACTATGAGATTATGCAACTCCCGGATACCATAGGAATTCCTTGTGCTATCAAACATCACAATGTAACTGGATGATTATAAAGTTGCTCTACGGGTATCTCTGAAGGTGTTTGTTGGGTTGGCATAGATCAAGATTAGGATTTGTCACTCCAAGTATCGGAGAGGTATCTCTGGGCCTTCTCGGTAATGCACATCATAAGAAGCCTTGCAAGCAATGTGACTAATGAGTTAGTTGTGGGATGATGCATTACGGAACAAGTAAAGAGACTTGCCGGTAACGAGATTGAACTAGGTATGAAGATACCGACAATCGAATCTCGGGCAAGCAACATACCGATGACAAAGGGAATAACATATGTTGTCATAACGGTTTAACCGATAAAGATCTTCGTAGAATATGTGGGAGCCAATATGAGCATCCATGTTCCGCTATTGGTTATGGACTAGAGAGGTGTCTCGGTCATCTCTACATAGTTCTCGAACCCGTAGGGTCCGCACGATTAACGTTCGATGACAATCTGTACTATATGAGTTATGTGATTTGGTGACCGAATGTTGTTCAGAGTCCCGGATGAGATCACGTACATGACAATGTCGGCGTCCTGGATATGGGGGTATCCAATCCTGCCTGCCTGCGGCCCACCACGTGGCTCCATCGATGGCCTGGTACGGTCCAGCTTCAACATCAAACAACTCAAGGCCCTCACGAGGGGCCAGGCCTCGCGAGGCGGACGACACCAAGACCTCTGAAGGGATCGGCCTCCTTAGGCTGGCTCCCTAGGAGCGAAGAGTTCTACGCAAGGTTTACCTCATGAGGCTCAGCTGACATAAGCCATGACGACCAAGGCCAGGAGGGCACCAGGAGGGCGCAGAGCGTAGGTTTCCTCTTCGGTGCAAAGGAGGCAAGCCACACACGCGGAGTCCCGAGGAATCAGACAAAGGTTTCCGTTCTGGTGCAACGATACCAAGACCGCCAGGACAGTAGGATGGAGGTCATCGATGAGCCCACTGTAGCGTCACGACCAGAGGCTTTTTACAGGCGAAGACTACTTTTGTCAGGATAAGTTGTACTACTTGTTCCCATTCAAATCCGATCGTTGTGGGATCCCTTCCTGCCAACATTTTGGAAGAGGACAAAGGCCACTATAAATAGGACTAGCCACCACCATAGAGGAAGGACAAGTCAAACTAGCTCACACCACACTAGCTCCCTCGAGTGTTGGGGAATGTAGTAATTTAAAAAAAATCCTACACACACGCAAGATCATGGTGATGCATAGCAACGAGAGGGGAGAGTGTTTTCCACGTACCCTCGTAGATCGAAAGCGGAAGCATTAGCACAACGCGATTGATGTAGTTGAACGTCTTCACGATCCGACCGATCCAAGTACCGAAGTACGGCACCTTCGAGTTCAGCACACGTTCAGCTTGATGACGTCCCACGAACTCCAATCCGGCAGAGCCTTGTGGGAGAGTTCCGTCAGCACGATGGCGTGATGATGGTGTTGATGATGCTATCGACGCAGGTCTCCGCCTAAGCACCACTACGATATTACCGAGGTGGAATATGGTGGAGGGGGGCACCGCACACGGCTGGGAGAGATCAACAGATCAACTTGTGTGTCTATGGGGTGCCCCCCTCCCCGTATATAAAGGAGTAGGGGAGGGGGAGGGCCGGCCCTCTCTTGGGCGCGCCTTGGGGAGTCCTACTCCCACAGGGATTAGAATTCCCCCCCCCCTACTACGTCTTGAACTAGCGTTGCTTTTCCCCGAAGAGGAGAGGGTGATGCAGCAAGTGCAGTGTAAGTATTTCCCTCAGTTTTGAGAACCAAGGTATCAATCCAGTAGGAGGCTCCTCAAAAGTCTCACGCACCTACAGAAACAAACTGGGAACTCGCAACCAACGCAATAAAGGGGTTGTCAATCCCTTCACGGCCACTTGCGAAAGTGAGATCTAATAAAGATAGTATGATAAGATAAATATATTTTTGGTATTTTGTAATATAGATGCAAAAAAGTAAAGATGCAAATAAAGGTAGATTGAAAGCAAATATGATAAGAGATAGACCCGGGGGCCATAGGTTTCACTAGAGGCTTCTCTCTAGATAGCATAAGTATTACGGTGGGTGAACAAATTACTGTCGAGCAATTGATAGAAAAGCGCATAGTTATGAGATTATCTAGGGATGATAATGTATATAGGCATCACGTCCATAACAAGTAGACCGACTCCTGCCTGCATCTACTACTATTACTCCACACATCGGCCGACTCCTGCCTGCATCTAGAGTATTAAGTTCATAAGAACAGAGTAACGCATTAAGCAAGATGACATGATGTAGAGGGATAAACTCATGAAATATGATATAAATCCCATCTTGTTATCCTCGATGGCAACAATACAATACGTGTCTTGCAACACTTTCTGTCACTGGGTAAGAACACCGCAAGATTGAACCCAAAGCTAAGCACTTCTCCCATGGCAAGAAAGACCAATCTAGTAGGCCAAACCAAACTGATAATTCGAAGAGACTTGCAAAGATAACTCAATCATACATAAAAGAATTCAGAGAAGATTCAAATATTATTCATAGATAAACTTGATCATAAACCCACAATTCATCGGATCTCGACAAACACACCGCAAAAAGAGATTACATCGAATAGATCTCCACAAGAGAGGGGGAGAACATTGTATTGAGATCCAAAAAGAGAGAAGAAGCCATCTAGCTAATAACTATGGACCCATAGGTTTGTGGTAAACTACTCACAACTCATCGAAGGGGCAAGGATGTTGATGTAGAAGCCCTCCGTGGTCGATTCCCCCTCCAGCAGAGTGCCGGCGAAGGCTCCAAGATGAGATCTCGCGGATACAAAAGGTTACGGCGGTGGAAATTATGTTTTGTGGTGCCCCTGGATGTTTTCGGGGTACGTAGGTATATATAGGAGGAAGAAGTACGTCGGTGGCCGCCCGAGGGGCCCACGAGACAGGGGCACGCCCTATAGGGGGGGGCGCGGACCCTATCTCGTGGGGTTCTCGGGAGCTTCTTGACTTGCACTCCAAGCTTTCCGGATCACGTTCGTTCCAAAAATCACGCTCCCGAAGATTTCATTCCGTTTGGACTCCGTTTGATATTCCTTTTCTTCGAAATACTGAAATAGGCAAAAAAACAGCAATATGGGCTGGGCCTCCGGTTAGTAGGTTAGTCCCAAAAATGATATAAATGTGTAAAATAAAGCTCATAAACATTCAAAAGGGGTAATATAATAGCATGGAACAAAATAAAATTATAGATATGTTGGAGACATATCACCCCCTTCCATGTAGTAGGAGTAGGAGTTAAGGAAAGGGAAAAGAGAAGCGAAGGAAGGTGGGGGCATAGCCCCTCCCCTAGTCAGTTCGGACTAGGCCTTGCGGGGACATGCAGCCTCCCCTCTCTCTTTCCCCTAAAGCCCAATAAGGCCCATATACTTCCCGACGAATTCCAATAACTCTCTAGTACTCCGATAAATACCCAAATCACTCGGAACCTTTCCGATGTCCGAATATAGTCGTCCAATATATCGATCTTTATGTCTCGACCATTTCGAGACTCCTCGTCATGTCCCCGATCTCATCTGGGACTCCGAACTACCTTAGGTACATCAAAACACATAACTCATAATATAAATCGTCACCGAACGTTAAGCGTGCGGACCCTACGGGTTTGAGAGCTATGTAGACATGACCGAGACACGTCTCCGGTCAATAACCAATAGCGGAACCTGGATGCTCATATTGGCTCCCACATATTCTATGACGATCTTTATCGGTTAAACCGCATAACAACATACGTTGTTCCCTTTTTCATCCGTATGTTACTTGCCCGAGATTCGATCGTCGGTGTCTCAATACCTAGCTCAATCTCATTACCGGCAAGTCTCTTTACTCGTTCTGTAATAGATCATCCCGCAACTAACTCATTAGTCACATTGCTTTCAAGGCTTATAGTGATGTGCATTACTGAGAGGGCCTAGAGATACCTCTCCGACAATTGAAGTGACAAATCCTAATCTCGAAATACGCCAACTCAACAAGTACCTTCGGAGACACCTGTAGAGCACCTTTATAATCACCCAGTTACGTTGTGACATTTGGTAGCACACAAAGTGTTCCTCCGGTAAACGGGAGTTGCATAATCTCATAGTCATAGGAACATGTATAAGTCATGAAGAAAGCAATAGCAACAAACTAAGCGATCAAGTGCTAAACTAACGGAATGGGTCAAGTTAATCAGATCATTCTCTAATGATGTGATCCCGTTAATCAAATGACAACTCATGTCTATGCTAGGAAACTTAACCATCTTTGGTTCAACGAGCTAGTCAAGTAGAGGCATACTAGTGACATTATGTTTGTCTATGTATTCACACATGTACTAAGTTTCCGGTTAATACAATTCTAGCATGAATAATAAACATTTATCATGAAATAAGGAAATAAATAATAACTTTATTATTGACTCTAGGGCATATTTCCTTCATCAAGCTCAAGAACACCTCACCTCCTGAGGCCAGTTCATCCACTATACTAGTTCATCCTCAGCCCTCCGACGCAATCCACCAAAACGCTGGAGTAGGGTATTACACCGCAAGGCTTAGGAGGATCGCAAGTAGGCAGACTGGGTAGGTTGAGATCTCCGCACGCACCCCTGAGTTCGAACCTCTCAAGTGTTTACGGAACCCGTAATCCGACAATTGGCGCGCCAGGTAGGGGTGCGTCGGCTCTTCTCTTCTGTCGACCGGTCTCCTACCACTCTGACACCTCCATGGCCGACGCACGCCGAGCTCGCGCCGAGCGTCGGGCCGTAGTCGCCGCTCGCGTCGCTCAGACGGCTCCAGCGGGCGATTGTTGTGCCCGTTGCGCTCCGTCTCTAGTGGCCAACACCGCCATGGGCCCTGCCGGCCACGAGAAGCAAGCTTCATCGCTGCACCCATCGGTGCATCGCGACGGGCGCACCGCTACTCCGTCACTGACCCTAGTAGCTCCGTCATCCCACGCACGTCGCGGCCAGGCGGGCGTGCATGCCGCTCTGCTCATGGCGCGAGAGCTCCTTCGCTACCGCCCAGTGGGTGACCTCTACGAGGAGTGGCTCGAGCGGATCTCTGAGCTCGTAAGCGTCGCGCACGGGGGCTCCGCCGAACCGGCTCGCTCGCTGCCTTAGCAACCACCTGCAGCAGGCGACGTGGCGCACGGGGCTCCTCCACCACCTCCGGTCCAGGGCGTCATTGTCGGCCCAAGGCATGCGTCACCACGGCGCGACCCGCCGCACCCTATGCCGGCTCGGGAGGACGTGAGCTGCCAGGTGGTGCAGCGACCACAAGGAGAAGCGCGCGTGCTTCCGGCACCCCAGCACCAGGCTCGCGTACCACCGCAGGAGGTGGCGGTGCGCGTGCACCAGGACCAGTTTCCACCCCCTCGACGACCTCCGGTGGCCATGGCAGGATGCCGCGCGTTCACCCCAGAGCTCCGCAATGTCGTTTGGCCAAGCAAGTTCAAGCCTGACCTACCTCCACGGTAGGACGGCACCACTGACCCCGCTGAATTCCTACAGCTCTATGAGCTGAGCATCCAGGCGGCCAGCGGTGGTGAGAAGATCATGGCAAACTGGTTCCCGGTGGCCCTCGAGGATGGCGCGCATTCTTGGCTCCTGAACCTACCCGAGGGGTCGGTTTCCTCTTGGGCGACCTGCATCGCATCAAGAAGCAACCTTGAGAGACCCTGCAGAAGTATATCTAGTGCTTCAACAATGTTCGCCTCAAGATCCCCAAGGTGTCGGGCGAGGCGATCATGTCAGCATTCACTGCTGGTGTCCGGGATGTCAAGATGAAGGAGGAGCTCGCTATCCATGAGGATCTCTGCACGGCTATGGAGATGTTCAACATGGCGAAATAGTGCACGAGGGCTGAGGAGGGACGCCTCTCCCTCCTCGAGCTCCCCGATGCTGATCCAGAAGACAAGAAGGCCAAGACCAAGGACGTGAAGTGCAAGAGGCCGACCGTGCTTGCGGTCGAACCAGAGATGAAGCGCGGCTGCGACCACCCCGAGTCATCCAAGAGCAACAAGTCGTTATGCGTCTTCCACAACGTTCACAACCATAACACCAACGACTGTCAGGAGCTCAGGGCCCTCCGCAACAGGTGCCTCGGTCGATGCCCCAAGCGCAACGATCAAGGCTACGGTCATGGAGGCGGCCGAGGTGGAGGACCCTAGGACGGACGCGACCATCGTCAGGAGTGGCGCGACCAACCTTGTGAGGATCGTTGGCAGGGCCAGCCTCGCGAGGGCGCCTGGAGGGAGCAGACTCGTGAGGACCACCCTCAGGGTAATGCAGCTGTGGCTCCTCTGCCTCCACCGCCAAGAAGGAACGAGGATCGCCACCAGGACGAGGGGGCTGGGGGCTTCCAGGAGCCTCGAGCCATTGCCTGCATCTTGGGTGGCTCACAAGCCCCAGCTTCCCACCACATCTTCAAGCAGTTCGCGCGCGAGGTGAACGAGGCACTCCCCAAGCCCGAAGAAGCTCACCCTCTCAGGTGGTCCAAGTGCGCCATCACCTTCAACTCCTTAGACCAGCTCAAGTGCGCGGCCACCGCTGGCGCGCTCCCCATGCTCTGCTCCCCCGTCATCTGCAATGTGGTCGTCACCAAGACTCTCATTGATGGCGGAGCAGGGCTCAATGTTCTGTCTGTTCAGACATTTGACAGGCTCTCCATACAACCAGCTTCACCCAACCAAGCCATTTTCAGGAGTGGCCGATGGTTCTACACACCCGACTCGGCGAGCGCAACAACTACCACACTGAGCTCATCGACTTCGACGTCACCGACATCCGCCTGCCCTACAACGCCATCCTAGGGTACCCAGCACTGGCCAAGTTCATGGCATCTATGCACCACGGCTGCAACATTCTCAAGATGCCAGGAAGTGGCGGCGTCATCACTGTCGTGTGCCAAGAGAAGGATGTAGTGTGCTCCCTCGAGCGCGCCTTCCAGGCTCCAGCGGTCGAGAATCCTGAAGACGAGGGTGGCGTCCTCCCTCCTGAGGTCGCCCCCAAGATGAAGAAGCTGCAGCTGGGACAAGGGTCTCATTAAGGAGCATCACTCGAGGACGTTGGGCTGAGCCTCGCGTCCCCGGACGCGGCACCTTCACCCATCACATAGGAAGGCGCGCCCGGTGCCCGTCTCAGGCTGGGCTCGGGGGCTCTCCTTGGGAGGGCCTTAGACCTAGCCAGGGTCACGAGTTAGGAGCTCGGGTACCATGTGGAGGCGTGATAACCCACAAGTGTAGGGGATCGCAACAGCTTTCGAGGGTAAAGTATTCAACCCAAATTTATTGATTCGACACAAGGGGAGCCAAAGAATATTCTTGAGTATTAGCAGTTGAGTTGTCAATTCAACCACACCTGGATAACTTAGTATCTGCAGCAAAGTATTTAGTAGCAAAGTAGTATGATAATAAAGGTAACAGTGGCAAAAGTAATGTTTTTGGGTTTTGTAGTGATTGTAACCAGAGCAACGGAAAAGTAAATAAGCGAAGCACAAGATGTGAAAAGCTCGTAGGCAATGGATCAGTGATGGATAATTATGTCGGATGTGATTCCTTATGTAATATCTATAACATAGGGTGACACAGAACTAGCTGCAATTCATCGATGTAATGTAGGCATGTATTCCGTAAATAGTCATACGTGCTTATGGAAAAGAACTTGCATGACATCTTTTGTCCTACCCTCCCATGGCAGCACGGTCCTAGCGGAAACTAAGGGATATTAAGGCCTCCTTTTAATAGAGAATCGGAACAAAGCATTAGCACATAGTGAATACATGATCTCCTCAAACTACGGTCATCACCGAGAAGTATCCCGATTATTGTCACTTCGGGGTTGTCGGATCATAACACATAATAGGTGACTATAGACTTGCAGGATAGGATCAAGAACACACATATATTCATGAAAACATAATTGGTTCAGATCTGAAATCATGGCACTCGGGGCCTAGTGACAAGCATTAAGCATAGCAAAGTCATAGCAACATCAATCTCAGAACATAGTGGATACTAGGGATCAAACCCTAACAAAACTAACTTGATTACATGATAAATCTCATCTAACCCATCACCGTCCAGCAAGCCTACGATGGAATTACTCACGCACGGCGGTGAGCATCATGAAATTGGTGATGGAGGATGGTTGATGATGACGACGGCGACGAATCCCCCTCTCCGGAGCCCCGAACGGACTCCCGATCAGCCCTCCCGAGAGAGATTAGGGCTTGGCGGCGGCTCCGTATCATAAAACGCGATGAAACTTTCTCTCTGATTTTTTTCTCCGCGAGATGGAATATATGGAGTTGGAGTTGAGGTCGGTGGAGCCTCAGGGGGGCCACGAGACAGGGGGCGCGCCCCCCACCCTCGTGGACAGGGTGTGTGGGCCCCCTGGTCTTGATTCTTTCTCCACTACTTTTTATATTTTCCAAAACGTGCCTCCGAGGATTTTCAGGACATTCTGGGAACTTTTGTTTTCTACACATGAAACAACATCATAGCAGTTCTGCTGAAAACAGCGTCATTCTGGGTTAGTTTCATTCAAATCTTGCAAGTTAGAGTCCAAAACAAGGGCAAAAGTGTTTGGAAAAGTAGATACGTTGGAGACGTATCAACTCCACCAAGCTTAAACCTTTTCTTGTCCTCAAGAAATTCAGTTGATAAACAGAAAGTGATAAAGAAAAACTTTTACAAACTCTGTTTGCTCTTGTTGTTGTAAACATGCAAAGCCATCATTCAAGTTTCAGCAATATTATGAACTAACCATACTCACAATAACTCTTAGGTCTCACAATTACTCATATCAATAGCATAATCAGCTAGCAAGCCATAATAATAAAACTCGGATGACAACACTTTCTCAAAACAATCATAACATGATATAACAAAATGGTATCTCGCTAGCCCTTTCTGAGACCGCAAAACATAAATGCAGAGCACCTTTAAAGATCAAGGACTGACTAAACATTGTAATTCATGGTAAAAGAGATCCAGTAAAGTCATACCCAATATAAACTAATAATAATGAATGCAAATGACAGTGTGCTCTCCAGCGAGTGCTTTTTAATAAGAGGGTGATGACTCAACATAAAAGTAAATAGATAAGCCCTTCGCAGAGGGAAGCAGGGATTTGTAGAGATGCTAGAGCTCGATTTTAAAATAGAGATTGAATAACATTTTGAGCAGCATACTTTCGCTGTCAACGCAACAACTATGAGATGGTTGTATCTTCCATACTACATGCATTATAGGCAGTTCCCAAACAGAATGGTAAAGGTTTATACTCCCCCAACCACCAACAAGCATCAATCCATGGCTTGCTCGAAACAACGAGTGCCTCCAACTAACAATAGCCCTGGGGGAGTTTTATTTAATTATTTTGATTTGCTTTGATCTATTTGGATCATGGTTACCGGCCCTTTCTCGTGAATGAGCGAAGTCCACTCCTCTTGAGAATAACCCACCTAGCATGGAAGATATAGGCAGCCCTAGTTGAAACATGAGCTGCTTGAGCATACAAAACAGAATTTCATTTGAAGGTTTGGAGTTTGGAACATACAAATTTACTTGGAACGGCAGGTAAATACCGCATATAGGAAGGTATGGTGGACTCATATGGAACAACTTTGGGGTTTCAGGAGTTTGGATGCACAAGCAGTATTCCCGCTTAGTACAGGTGAAGGCTAGCAAAAGACTGGGAAGCGACCAACTGCGAGAGAGACAACAGTCATGAACATGAATTAAAATTAATTCACACCGAGTACAAGCATGAGTAGGATATAATTTACCATGAACATAAATATCATGAAGGCTATGTTGATTTGTTTCAACTACATGCGTGAACATGTTCCAAGTCGAGTCACTCAATTTATTCAAAGGAGGATACCATCCCATCATACCACATCATAATCATTCTAATAGCATGTTGGCACGCAAGGTAAAACATTATAACTCATAGCTAATCAAGCCTGGCACAAGCAACTATAATCTCTAAATGTCATTGCAAATATGTTTACTTCATAATAAGCTGAATCAGGAACGATGAACTCATCATATTTACAAAAACAAGAGAGGTCGAGTTCATACCAGCTTTTCTCATCTCAATTAGTCCATCATATATCATCATTATTGCCTTTCACTTGCACGGTCGAATGATGTGTATATTAATAATAGTGCACGTGCGTTGGAATAAGCTGGAATCTGCAAGCATTCAACTCAAAAGAGAAGACAAGATAATATGGGCTCTAAGTTAAATAAACAATCATGCATACAAGAGCCACTAAGAATTTTCAATATGGTCTTCTCGACCCCCAAAGAAAAGAAAAGAAAACTATTTACACGGGAAAGCTCCCAACAAGTAAAAAGAAGAACGAGAAATCTTTTTGTGTTTTCATTTTAATTCTACTACAAGCATGGAAGTTAAACTAACTATTTTTTTTTTGGTTTTTCTTAAGGTTTATCAAACACACAAGAAGAAAACTAGAAAAAGAAATTTAAACTAACATGGATAATACAATGAAAGAGTATGAGCACCGACGACTAGTGTGTGAACATGAATGTAAAGTCGGTGAGAAATACGTACTCCCCCAAGCTTAGGATTTTGGCCTAAGTTGGTCTAATGCCAAGGATAGCCTGGCTGATATTCGTAGTTGTAACTGAGGTCGTACTGAGATGCAGTGGAAACCGCCTCCTGAGCTGCGGCATGTTGGCGAGCTGCCTCCGCTCTCCCCTCGTATTCAGCTGCTTCCTCCCTGGTAACAACATATCTTCCTTTTGCCTGATAATCAAAAAGGAGAGGAGCAGGAAGAGTAACATGGACGACATTGCATCTGTTATAGATTAGTCAATAATGGAGGAATGGTTCATTCCTCCTAAGAAAATTATGGTTGACCATAGCGTCATAATCTAAATAAGCAGGAGGTATCATCACATCCCCCTCTCGTGGAGCTATTCCAAGATAACTAGCCACACGGGTTGCATAAATTCCTCCAAATAAATCTCCAGCTCTACCATTATTCTGCAACCTACGTGCAACTATTGCCCCCAAGTTATAACCTTTATAACCCAACACAGCACTCTTGAGGACACAAAGATCAGGGACACACGTATGACATGCTTCATCTTTACCGTTAATGCATGTACCAATGAAGAGAGCAAAATAATGTATAGAAGGAAAATGAATGCTCCCTATGGTAGCTTGTGTTATGTCCCTGGATTCTCCCATAGTAATACTAGAAAGGAAATATCTAAATTCAGATTTATGGGGATCATTAATATTACCCCACTACAGAAGTTTGCAAGCAGTTGTAAAATCCTCTAAGTCCATGGTGTAAGATGTATCATAAATATCAAATAGGACAATAGGAGAATTACGCGTATAGTTATATTTAAACCTCCGCATAGAGGAATCAGTCAATTGATAGTACTGAGGACACTTATCTTGTAAGAAGTCCTCCAGCTCAGCATTACGCACATATGCGTCAAATTCCTCCTTAAAGCCTGCTTCAAACATAAAATCATCGGATGGCCACTCACAAGCTCGTACATCCGCCTCCTTC
Organism: Triticum dicoccoides; assembly: GCF_002162155.2. Taxonomy (NCBI): domain Eukaryota; kingdom Viridiplantae; phylum Streptophyta; class Magnoliopsida; order Poales; family Poaceae; genus Triticum; species Triticum dicoccoides. The sequence continues at coordinate 526,822,719 of NC_041391.1, read as the reverse complement.
GGTAATTCAACATCTTGCTCACGCATAGCAATCCTGGGTCCTTTCTTTACCGAGGAACCACCTTGGTGCATTCTCCTAGACATAATTCTTTTTCTGAAAAATTTCTGGAATTTTAGTAACTTCAAAATAAAAGTGAATAAAACTTAACAAGAATGGTAGCAACTACTCCTACAAGTGCCTAGAGCTTATATCATGCATTAGAAATGCTTGGGACCTCATAAATTTAACATGCAAGCTCAAGAACATGGTCACCTATGCAGCAAAAATTTGCAATGAATAAAGCACTAGAACAAAAACTATTTGGATCAATGGAGGAGTCACATACAAAGAAACAATCTCCCAAAGCAGTTTTGTGAATGGAGCTTTGAGCAAGGAGATCGAAAATCGCAGCAAAATGAGCTAGAACTCGTGCTTGAGCTGGATGGGGATTTTTTTGGGTAGAAGATGAAGTGTGTGGGTGCTGGCATTGCTACCTCTTGAGCACTGCGTTGGATTTCCCCGAAGAGGAGAGTATGATGCAGTAAAGTAGCGTAAGTATTTCCCTCAGTTTTTGAGAACCAAGGTATCAATCCAGTAGGAGACCATGCACAAGTCCCTCGTACCTACACAGAATGATAGCTACTCGCAACCAACGCGATTAGGGGTTGTCAATCCCTTCACGGTCACTTACGAGGGTGAGATATGATAGAGATGATAAATAATATTTTTGGTATTTTTGATAGATAGATGCAAAGTGAAAAGTAAAAGGCAGAGTAAAAACAAAGCAAGTAAATAAAGCGATAGAGATTGATATGATGAGAATAGACCCGGGGCCATAGGTTTCACTAGTGGCTTCTCTCAAGAGCATAGATATTCTACAGTGGGTGAACAAATTACCGTTGAGCAATTGACAGAATTGAGCATAGTTATGAGCATATCTAGGTAACGATCATGTATATAGGCATCACATCCAAGACAAGTAGATCGAAACGATTCTGCATCTACAACTATTACTCCACTCATCGACCGCTATCCAGCATGCATCTAGAGTATTAAGTTAAAAACAGAGTAACGCCTTAAGCAAGATGACATGATTTAGAGGGATAAATTCATGCAATATGATAAAACCCCATCTTGTTATCCTCGATGGCAACAATACAATACATGCCTTGCAACCCTTTCTGTCACTCGGTAAGGACACCGCAAGATTGAACCCAAAGCTAAGCACTTCTCCCATTGCAAGAACTACCAATCTAGTTGGCCATACCAAAAAGGATAATTCGAAGAGACTTGCAAAGATAACTCAATCATACATAAAAGAATTCAGAGAAGATTCAAATATTTTCCATAGATAATACTGGATCATAAACCCACAATTCATCGGTCTCAACAAACACACCGCAAAAAGAAGATTACATCGAATAGATCTCCATGAGAGAGGGGGAGAACATTGTATTGAGATCCAAAAAGAGAGAAGAAGCCATCTAGCTACTAGCTATGGACCCGAAGGTCTGAAGTAAACTACTCACACTTCATCGGAGGGGCTATGGTGTTGATGTAGAAGCCCTCCGTGGTGGATGCCCCCTCCGGCGGAGCTCCGGAACAGGCCCGAAGATGTGATCTCGTGGATACAGAAGGTTGCGGCGGTGGAATTAGGTTTTTGGCTCCTCTTCTGATTGTTCGGGGACATGTAGGTATATATAGGAGGAAGGAGTATGTCGGTGGAGTAGCAGGGGGCCCATGAGGTAGGGGCGCGCCCAGGGGGGCGCCCTCCACCCTTGTGACTGCCTCTTTTGTTCCTTGTTGCGGGGTCCAAGTCTCTTGGATCACGTTCCATGAGAAAATCACGTTCCCGAAGGTTTCATTCCGTTTGGACTCCGTTTGATATTCCGTTTCTTCAAAATACTGAAATAGGCAAAAAATAGCAATTCTGGGCTGGGCCTCCGGTTAATAGGTTAGTCCCAAAAATAATATAAAAGTGAAAAATAAAGCCCAATATAGTCCAAAATAGTAGATAAAGTAGCATGGAGCAATCAAAAATTATAGATACGTTGGAGACATATCAGGCATCCCCAAGCTTAATTCCTGCTCGTCCTCGAGTAGGTAAATGATAAAAAAGAATGTTTGATGCGGAGTGATACTTTGGCACAATTTCAATGTAAATCTTCTTAATTGTGATATGAATATTCATATCCGAAAGATTTGATACAAAAGTTCATATTGACACAAAAATAATAATAGTTCAAGCATACTAATCAAAGTAATCATGTCTTCTCAAAATAGCATGGCAAAAGAAAGTTCATCCGTACAAAATCATATAGTTAGGCTATGCTTCATTTTCGTCACACAAAGATGTTCCCAACTTATATACCCCTGATGACAAGCCAAGCAATTGTTTCATACTCAAATAATCTCAAACTTTTTCAACCTTCGCGCAATACATGAGCGCGAGCCATGGATATAGCACTATGGGTGGAATAGAATATGATGATGGGGATTATGTGGAGAAGACAAAAAAGGAGATAGTCTCACATTGACGAGGCTAATCAACAGGCTATGGAGATGCCCATCAATTGATGTCAACATGAGGAGTAGGGATTGCCATGCAACGGATGCACTAGAGCTATGAATGCTCAACAAAAGAAAACTAGTGATGCATCCAACTCGCTTGCTCATGAAGACCTAGGGCATTATAGGAAGCCCATCGTAGGAATATACAAGCCAAGTTCTATAATGAAAAATTCCCACTAGTATGAAAAGGACAAGTTTATGAGACTCACTACATGAAGAACAAGGTGCTACTTTGAAGCACAATATATGAGACTCACTACATGAGGAACAAGGTGCTACTTTGAAGCACAAGTGTGGAAAAAGAGATAGTAGCATTGCCCCCTTTTTCCTTTTTTTTCTTTTTTGGGCCTTTCTTTTTTTTCTTTTGAACTTTCTTTTTTTTCTTTTTGGGCAATGCTCTAATAATGCTGATCATCACACTTCTATTGATTACAGCATAAGGATTACAACTCGAAACTTAGAACAAGATATGACTCTATATGAATGCCTCCGGCGGTGTACCGGGATGGTGCAATGAATCAAGAGTGACATGTATGAAAAATAATGCATGGTGGCTTTGCCACAAATACGATGTCAACTACATGATCATGCAATGGCAATATGACAAAAGTAATGTATGTCATGATGATGATGATGGAAGTTGCATGGCAATATCTCTCGGAATGGCTATAGAAATGCCATGATAGGTAGGTATGGTGGCTATTTTGAGGAAGATATAAGGAGGTTTATGTGTGATAGAGCATATCATATCACGGGGTTTGGATGCACCGGCGAAGTTTGCACCAACTCTCAAGGTGAGAAAGGGCAATGCACGGTACCGAAGAGGCTAGCAAAGGTGGAAAGGTGAGAGTGCGTATAATCCATGGACTCAACATTAGTCAAAAGAACTCATATACTTGTTGCAAAAATTTAGAAGTGATCAAAAATCAAGTACTACGCGCATGCTCCTAGGGGGGAGGTTGGTAGGAGTTAACCATCGCGCGCCCCCGACCTTCATTCATAAGGATGCACAAGCCAGGTACACTTCATATTTCAAATTTGTTACACAACTTTAACCATACGTGCATGCTACGGGACTTGCAAACTTCAACACAAGCATTCTTTGAATTCATAATCACCCAACTAGCATGACTTTGATATTATCACCTCCATATCTCAAAACAATTATCAAGCATCAAACTTATCTTATTATTCAATTCACTCAAAAGAAAGTTTCACATATCTTGAATACCAAGTATATTAACATTAAGCAAATCACCATGCTATTAATGACTCTCGAAATAATATAAGTGAAGCATGAGAGATCAATAGTTTCTTTAAAACAAATCCACCACCGTGCTCTAAAAGATATAAGTGAAGCACTAGAGCAAAAATTATCACGCTCAAAAGATATAAGTGAAGCACTATGAGCAAAACTATCAAGCTCAAAAGATATAAGTGAAGCACATAGAGTATTCTAACAAATTCCAATTCATGTATGGCTCCCTCAAAAGGTGTGTATAGCAAGGATGATTGTGGTAGACTAACAAGCAAAGACGCAAATAATACAAGACGCTCCAAGCAAAATACATATCATGTGGTGAATAAAAGTATAGCTCCAAGTAAATTACCGATGGAAGTGGACGAAAGAGGGGATGCCTTCCGGGGCATCCCCAAGCTTTGACTTTTTGGTGTCCTTGGATTATCCTGGGGGTGCCATGGGCATCCCCAAGCTACTCCTTGTTCCATAATCCATCAAAAGAATTCACCCAAAACTTGAAAACTTCACAACACAAAACTCGATAGAAATCTTGTGAGCTCCGTTAGAGAAAGAAAACAAAAGACTACTTCAAGATACTGTAATAAACTCATTCTTTATTTATATTGGTGTTAAGCTACTGTATTCCAACTTTTCTATGGATTATAAACTATTTTACTAGTCATAGATTCATCAAAATAAGCAAACAACATACGTAAAACAGAATCCGTCAAAAACAGAACAGTCTGTAGCAATCTGTAACTAACGCAAACTTCTGGAACTCTAAAAATTCTACCAAAATAGGAAGTCCTGGAAAATTTGTTTATTGAGCAGAAGCAAAAAGGATCAACGCAAAAGCACGTTTCTGTGACTTAACAAAACTATATTTGTGCACGCAAAGTTTCTGTTTTTCAGCAGAATCAAATCAACTATCATCGTAGGTTATCCTATAGGTTCTACTTGGCACAAACACTAATTAAAAGATAAAACCACATCCAAACAGAAGCTAGATGGATTATTTATTCCTAAACAGAAGAAAAAAACAAAAAACACAAAATAAAATTGGCTTTCCTTCCAACAAGCGCTATCGTTTAACGCCCCTAGCTAGGTACAAAAGCAAGGATAGATCTAGGTATTGCCATATTTGGTAGGCAATCCATAAGTGGCTCTCATGATAGATTCATATGGTAATTTTATTTTCTTTCTAGGGAAGTGTTCCATGCCCTTCTTTAAGGGAAATTGGAATTGAATATTCCCTTCCTTCATATCAATAATTGCACCAATCGTTCTAAGGAAAGGTCTACGAAGAATAATATGACATGAAGGATTGCAATCTATGTCAAGAACAATAAAATCTACGGGCACATAATTCCTATTTGCAACAATAAGAACATCATTAATTCTTCCCATAGGCTTTTTAATAGTGGAATTCGCAAGATGCAAGTTTAGAGAGCAATCATCAAAATCATGGAAATCTAGCAAATCACACAAAGTTTTGGGAATAGTAGAGACACTAGCGCCCAAATCACACAAAGCATGAAACTAGTAATCTTTAATTTTAATTTTAATAGTGGTTTCCCACTCATCACAGAGTTTTCTAGGGATAGAAACTTTCAACTCAAGTTTTTCTTCATAAGATTGCATCAAGGCATCAACAATGTGTTCGGTAAAGGCCTTATTTTGACTATAAGCATGAGGAGAATCTAGCACGGATTGCAACAAGGAAATACAACCAATCAAAGAGAAATTTTCATAATTAAATTCCTTGAGATCCAAAATAGTGGGTTTAGCAACATCTCGGTTTTTATTTATTTCAATCCCACTTTCATCAATTTCATCATCAAGATCTAGAAACTCTGAATTCTTAGAACGCCTTCTAGGTAAAGGAAGATCATATTCAGTTTCATAAAGATTTGCAAAACAAAGATTTAATGGGGGACACATCAATAACCTTAAGATCTTCATCTTGATTTTCATAAGAATTGGAAGAACACGCTTTAATAAAGGCATCTTTGGAAGCACGCATCTTAGTGGTTCTTTCTTTGCACTCATCAATGGAAATTCTCATGGCTTTGAGAGACTCATTGATATCATGCTTAGGAGGAATAGATATAAGCTTTAAATAATCAATTTCAAGAGAAATTCTATCAACGTTCCTAGCCAAATCATCAACTTTAAGCAATTTCTCTTCAAGCAAAGCATTAAAATTCTTTTGTGAATTCATAAACTCTTTAACACTACTCTCAAATTCAGAGGGCAAATTTCCATAAGAGTTGTTGTAGGAATTTCCATAATTATTAGAAGGATTACTAGGATAAGGCCTAGGATTAAAATTCCCTCTATACGCGTTGTTTCCAAAACTATTCCTACCAACAAAATTCACATCCGTAGATTCATTATTATTCTCAAGCAAAGTAGACAAAGGCATATCATTGGGATCAAGAGGAGTATTTTTAGGACCAAACATCTTCATAAGTTCATCCATCTTTTCACTCAAAACAATGATTTCTTCTATAGCATCCACTTTTTTACTAGAAGATCTTTCGGTGTGCCATTGAGAATAATTAGCCATAATATTATCAAGCAATTTGGTAGCATCTCCTAACGTAGTTTCCATAAACGTGCCTCCCGCGGCCGAATCTAAAAGATTTCTAGAAGCAAAATTCAAGCCGGCATAAAAAATTTGTATGATCATCCATAAATTCAAACCATGAGTAGGGTAATTGTGAAGCATCAATTTCATTCTTTCCCAAGATTGGGCAACATGCTCATGATCAAGTTGTTTAAAATTCATGATATCGTTCCTAAGAGCGATGATCTTAGCGGGAGGAAAATACTTAGAGATAAAAGCATCTTTACACTTGTTCCAAGAATCAATACTATTTTTAGGCAAAGATGAAAACCAAACTTTAGCATGATCTCTAAGTGAAAACGGAAATAACTTAAACTTGAAAATATTGTTATCCATATCTTTCTTCTTTTGCATATCACACAAATCAACAAAATTGTTTAGATGAGTAGCGGCATCTTCACTAGGAAGGCCGGCAAATTGATCTTTCATAACAATATTCAGCAAAGCAGTATTGATTTCACAAGAATCATCATTATAAAGAGTAGCAATCGGAGTACTAAGGAAATCATTATTATTGGTATTCGAGAAATCACACAATTTGGTATTATCTTGCGCCATGGCAACAAGTAATCCAACACACAAGCAAATAGAAAGGAAATGAGAAAAAGGCAAACAGGAAAGAGAGAAGGAGATTGAGAAAGAGAGGGCAAATAAAACGGCAAGGGTGAAGTGGGGGAGAGGAAAACGAGAGGCAAATAATGTAATGCGAGAGATAGGGATTGCGATGGGTACTTGGTATGGTCGACTTGCTTGTGTGAGCCTCCCCGGCAACGGCGCCAGAAATTCTTCTTGCTACCTATTGAGCACTGCTTTGGATTTCCCCGAAGAGGAGAGGATGATGCAGTAAAGTAGCGTAAGTATTTCCCTCAGTTTTTGAGAACCAAGGTATCAATCCAATAGGAGACCACGCACAAGTCCTTCGTACCTACACAAAATGATAGTTACTCACAACCAACGTGATTAGGGGTTGTCAATCCCTTCACGGTCACTTACGAGGGTGAGATCTGATAGAGATGATAAATAATATTTTTGGTATTTTTGATAGATAGATGCAAAGTGAAAAGTAAAAGGCAAAGTAAAAACAAAGCAAGTAAATAAAGTGATAGAGATTGATATGATGAGAATAGACCCGGGGGGCATAGGTTTCACTAGTGGCTTCTCTCAAGAGCGTAGATATTCTATGGTGGGTGAACAAATTACTGTTGAGCAATTGACAGAACTGAGCATAGTTATGAGGATATCTAGGTAATGATCATGTATATAGGCATCACGTCCAAGGCAAGTAGATCGAAACGATTCTGCATCTACTACTATTACTCCACTCATCGACCGCTATTGAGCATGCATCTAGAGTATTAAGTTAAAAACAGAGTAACGCCTTAAGAAAGATGACATGATGTAGAGGGATAAATTCATGCAATATGATAAAAAAAGCCCATCTTGTTATCCTCGATGGCAACAACACAATACGTGCCTTGCAACCCTTTCTGTCACTGGGTAAGGACACCGCAAGATTGAACCCAAAGCTAAGCACTTCTCCCATTGCAAGAACTACCAATCTAGTTGGCCAAACCAAAAAGGATAATTCGAAGAGACTTGCAAAGATAACTCAATCATACATAAAAGAACTCAGAGAAGATTCAAATATTTTCCATAGATAATACTGGATCATAAACCCACAATTCATTGGTCTCAACAAACACACCGCAAAAAGAAGATTACATCAAATAGATCTCCACGAGAGAGGGGGAGACCATTTTATTGAGATACAAAAAGAGAGAAGAAGCCATCTAGCTACTAGCTATGGACCCGAAGGTCTGAAGTAATCTACTCACACTTCATCGGAGGGGCTATGGTGTTGATGTAGAAGCCCTCCGTGGTGGATGCCCCCTCCGGCGGAGCTCCATAACAGGCCCCAAGATGGGATCTCGTGGATATAGAAGGTTGCGGCGGTGGAATTAGGTTTTTGGCTCCTCTTCTGATCGTTCGGGGATACATAGGTATATATAGGAGGAAGGAGTACGTCGGTGGAGTAGTAGGGGGCCCACGAGGTATGGGGCGCGCCCAGGGGGGCGCGCCCTCCGCCCTCGTGACCCCCTCTTTTGTTCCTTGGAGCAGGGTCCAAGTCTCCTGGATCACGTTCGGTGAGAAAATCACGTTCCCCAAGGTTTCATTCCGTTTGGACTCCGTTTGATATTCCGTTTCTTCGAAATACTGAAATAGGCAAAAAAACAGCAATTCTTGGCTGGGCCTCTGGTTAATAGGTTAGTCCCAAAAATAATATAAAAGTGGAAAATAAACCCCAATATAGTCCAAAACAGTAGATAAAGTAGCATGGAGCAATCAAAAATTATAGATACGTTGGAGACGTACATGCATAAGTAGAGGGGGGCACACCCAGGTGGGTTGGGGGCGCCCTCCACTCTCGTGGCCTGGTGCTTGCCACTCCTGCAGTTGTTTCAGTGCCTAAAATCCTCAAATATTCCATAAAAAGCATACTAAATTTTGCAGGGCATTTGGAGCACTTTTATTTTCGGGATATTTTTTATTGCACGGATAAATCAGAAAACAGACAGATAATACTATTTTTTCTTTATTCATTCTACATAATAGGAAATAAAAAGAGGGTACAGAAGGTTGTGCCTTCTAGTTTGATCCATCTCGTGATCATCAAAATGAATCCACTAACAAGGTTGATAAAGTCTTGTTAACAAACTCATTCTGAATAACACGGAACCAGAGAAATTTCGAATAACACTAAGTTACCTCAACGGGGATATGAACATCCCCAATAATAAGAATATCATATTTTTTCTTGACAGTAAAGAGAGGAAATTCAAAACCTCCAATAATAATAGTTGGAACTTTTCCAATAGAATTGATACTATGAATTTGAGATTGTTTCCTCGGAAAGTGTACCGTATGCTCATTACCATTAACACGAAAAGTGACATTTCCTTTGTTGCAATCAATAACAGCCCCTGCAGTATTCAAAAAGGGTCTACCAAGGATAATCGACATACTATCGTCCTCGGGAATATCAAGAATAACAAAGTCCATTAAGATAGTGACATCTGCAACTACAACAGGCACATCCTCACAAATACCGACAGGTATGGCAGTTGATTTATCAGCCATTTGCAAAGATATTTCAGTAGGTGTCAACTTATTCAATTCAAGTCTACAATATAACACTAACACCGGCTCCAAGATCACATAAAGCAGTTCTAACATAATTTCTTTTAATGGAGCATGGTATAGTTGGTACCCCCGGATCTCCAAGTTTCTTTGGTATTCCACCCTTAAAAGTGTAATTAGCAAGCATGGTGGAAATTTCAGCTTCCGGTATCTTTCTTTTATTTGTAATGATATCCTTCATATATTTAGCATAAGGGTTTACTTTAAGCATATCAGTTAAGCACATACGTAAGAAGATAGGTCTAATCATTTCAGCAAAGCGCTCAAAATCCTCATCATCATTTGTCTTGGATGGTTTAGGAGGAAAGGGCATGGGTTTCTGAACCCAGGGTGCTCTTTCTCTACCGTGCTTCCTAGCAACAAAATCTCTCTTATCATAACGTTGATTCTTTGATTGTGGGTTATCAAGATCAACTGCAGGTTCAATCTCTACTTCATTCTTTTTGCTAGGTTGAGCATCAGCAAGAAAATTATCATTAACATTATCACTAGGTTCATGTTCATCACCTGATTGTGTTTCAGCATCAGAAATAGAAATATCATTGGGATTCTCAGGTCTGTCTACAGTAGGTTCACCAGAAGCATGCAAAGTCCTATCGTCTTTCTTTTTCTTCTTTTTGGTAGAACTAGGTGCTTCTAAATTATTTCTTTGAGAATCTTGCTCGATTCTCTTAGGATGGCCATTAGGATACAGAGGTTCCTGAGTCATTCTACCAGTTCTAGTAGCCACTCTAACAGCAAAGTCATTTTTATTATTTAATTCATCAAGCAAATCATTTTGAGCTTTAAGTACTTGCTCAGCTTGAGTGGCAACCATAGACGCATATTTGCTAATGAGTTTAAGTTCACCTTTAACTCTAGCCATATTATCACTTACGCGTCCTATCTCGAAAGCATTATTCTTTAACTCTCTACCAACATAAGCATTAAAACTTTCTTGTCTAGCCATAAAGTCATCAAATTCATCTAAGCATGGGCTATGAAATTTAGTAGAGGGGATTTCAACTTTATCATATCTATAGAGAGAATTTACCTTTACTACCTGTGTCGGGTTATCAAGAAAATGTGGTTCTTCAATAGGCGGTATATTAAGACCATGTATTTCTTCAATAGGAGGTAAATTCTTAACGTCTTCAGCTTTAATACCTTTTTCTTTCATTGATTTCTTTGCCTCTTGCATACCTTCGGGACTCAGAAACAAAACACCTCTCTTCTTCGGAGTGGGTTTAGGAATAGGCTCAGGAGTTGGCTCAACTGGTTCACGAATTGCCTCAGGAATTGGCTCAGGAAGAGTCCAATTATTTTCATTAGTCAACATATTATTCAATAGTAATTCAGCTTTATCGACTGTTCTTTCCCTGAAAACACAACCAGCACAACTATCCAAGTAGTCCTTGGAAGCATCAGTTAGTCCATTATAAAAGATATCAAGTATTTCATTTTTCTTGAGAGGATGATCAGGCAAAGCATTTAGTAATCGGAGAAGCCTCCCCCAAGCTTGTGGGAGACTCTCTTCTTTGATTTGCACAAAATTATATAATTCCCGCAAGGCAGCTTGTTTCTTATGGGCAGGGAAATATTTAGCAGAGAAGTAATAAATCATATATTGGGGACTACGCACACAACCAGGAGCAAGAGAATTATACCAAGTCTTAGCATCACCCTTTAATGAGAACGAAAATATCTTAAGGATATAATAGTAGCGAGATTTATCATCATGAGTAAATAGGGTGGCTATATCATTCAACTTGGTAAGATGTGTCACAACAGTTTCAGATTTAAGGCAACAAAAAGGATCAGATTCTACCAAAGTGATTATTTCAGGACAAACAGAGAATTCATAATCCTTATCAGTAACATAGATAGGTCAAGTAGCAAAAGCAGGGTTAGGTTTCATTCTAGCATTAAGAGAATGCTGCTTCCATTTAGCTAATAATTTCTTAAGATCATATCTACCATTGCAAGCAAAGATAGCTCTAGCAGCTTCTTCATTCATAACATAACCCTCCGAAAAAACAGGCAATTCATAATCATTGGGAGAATTTTCATCATCACTATCATCATTAATAGCATCTTCAATAATTTCATTCTCTCTAGCCCTAGCAAGTTGTTCATCAAGAAATTCACCTAATGGCAAAGTAGTATCACGCACAGAAGTAGTTTCATCATAAGTATCGTGCATAGCAAAAGTGGCATCATCAATAACATGCAACATATCAGAATTCATAGCAGTAGCAGGTTTAGGTGTCGCAAACTTACTCATAACAGAAGGAGAATCTAGTGCAGAGCTAGATGGCAGTTCCTTACCTCCCCTCATAGTTGAGGGATAGATCTTGGTTTTAGCGTCTTCCAAGTTCTTCATAGTGATCAACAGATATAAATCCCAAGTGACTCAGAGAATAAAGCTATGCTCCCTCGTAACGGCGCCAGGAATTAGTCTTGATAACCCACAAGTGTAGGGGATCGCAACAGCTTTCGAGGGTAAAGTATTCAACCCAAATTTATTGATTCGACACAAGGGGAGCCAAAGAATATTCTTGAGTATTAGCAGTTGAGTTGTCAATTCAACCACACCTGGATAACTTAGTATCTGCAGCAAAGTATTTAGTAGCAAAGTAGTTTGATAATAAAGGTAACAGTGGCAAAAGTAATGTTTTTGGGTTTTGTAGTGATTGTAACCAGAGCAACGGAAAAGTAAATAAGCGAAGCACAAGATGTGAAAAGCTCGTAGGCAATGGATCAGTGACGGATAATTATGTCGGATGCGATTCCTCATGTAATAGCTATAACATAGGGTGACACAGAATTAGCTCCAATTCATCGATGTAATGTAGGCATGTATTTCGTAAATAGTCATACGTGCTTATGGAAAAGAACTTGCATGGCATCTTTTGTCCTACCCTCCCGTGGCAGCGGGGTCCTAGTGGAAACTAAGGGATATTAAGGCCTCCTTTTAATAGAGAACTGGAACAAAGCATTAACACATAGTGAATACATCAACTCCTCAAACTACGTTCATCACCGAGAAGTATCCCGATTATTGTCACTTCGGGGTTGTCGGATCATAACACATAATAGGTGACTATAGACTTGCAGGATAGGATCAAGAACACACATATATTCATGAAAACATAATAGGTTCAGATCTGAAATCATGGCACTCGGGCACTACTGACAAGCATTAAGCATAGCAAAGTCATAGCAACATCAATCTCAAAACATAGTGGATACTAGGGATCAAACCCTAACAAAACTAACTTGATTACATGATAAATCTCATCCAATCCATCACCGTCCAATAAGCCTACGATGGAATTACTCACGCACGGCGGTGAGCATCATGAAATTGGTGATGGAGGATGGTTGATGCTGACAACAGCGACGAATCCCCCTCTCCAGAGCCCCGAACGGACTCCAGATCAGCCCTCCCGAGAGAGATTAGGGCTTGGCGGCGCCTCCGTATCGTAAAACGCAATGAAACTTTCTCTCTGATTTTTTCCTCCGTGAGACGGAATATATGGAGTTGGAGTTGAGGTCGGCGGAGCCTTAGGGGGCCCACAATACAGGGGGCGCGCCCAGGGGGGAGGGCGCACCCCCCACCCTCGTGGTCAGGGTGTGGGGGCCCTGGTCTTGATTCTTTCTCTAGTATTTTTTATATTTTCCTAAACATGCCTCCGAGGATTTTAGGACATTCCGAGAACTTTTGTTTTCTACACATGAAACAACATCATAGCAGTTCTGCTGAAAACAGCGTCAGTCCGGGTTAGTTTCATTCAAATCATGCAAGTTTGAGTCCAAAACAAGGGCGAAAGTGTTTGGAAAAGTAGATACGTTGGAGACGTATCAAGGCACTCTTCAGAGCACGCTTCCCAGAAGAAGGCAGCAGGCGTGAGGCACCAGGTGGTCAGGAATTCATCAGCAAGGCAATCATGGAGATTCAAGAAGCAAGGGTTCTGCAAGGCGATCGTCGTCTGTCGCAAGGTGCAGCTCACTGCCCTAAAGATGGTAAGGAGTTCCATGTCTGCATCGACATCCCCGGGCTCAACAGGGTCGCGTCTTAGCAGCTCATCTAGCCGTCTCATGTCAGCCGGTGCGAGGGACCACCTCACAGCTACGTTTGCATGCCTTTTGGACTGTCAGGCGCAGCTGTGGTGTTCCAGTGCTGCATGAGGGATGCCCTAGCGGCTCACGAGGCCAGGTATCAGGGCGATCCTGGTGGAGATGGAGGAGCACCCACAGGAGCCTCTCGAGGCTCGGCACCAGAGCGGCTCGTGAGGAACGACTCCAGGAGCGCGCGTTTTTTGGCTACTTCAACACCTCTTCAGCGACAGTACTAGGTGACATCTCTCTAGTTCGTTTAGTCTGGGGATGCCCCTCGGGCTGCATCATCCCCAGGCCATCTGGTTTCGGCCCTACGGCATGTATCATTTGCATTCACCAGGCCTATCTAACCATTTCTGTGAGTTTACCTATGATTGTCACCCTACGACCGCTGCCATCACGCCCCCCCCCATGTGTTTGCTCGCTAGTACCTCTCCCACACCGCTGCATGACAACTCACATCGGCACGACGCTTGTGCTCGGGTCCATCCCTGCAATGCTGATAAACTCGGGGATCAAGCTCTGGTTCGCGACCCGCCTCGCGCTCACCACCTCGCCAAGTCCTCGGTGCCTCTGTCCTACACCCTGGGCTGCAGGCCCGCTCCGCAGGGGTTCCCGGTCTTTCCTGTCGTCTAACCTACAGGTTCATCTGTCCATGGGCCACGGGTCGGTTTGGACGACCACCATCTGGCCTCGTGAGTTGCTTGCACACTAGAGGGGGGCCTCCCAAGCATCGCGTCTTGGGAGTTCCTACTGGCTCTCCAGCCCTCACCCCATAGCCTTGACCACGGCATCATGACCTGGCATACCAGCAGCGGCTGGGCTTGCTCGAGGGCCGGGTCCCGAGGGCGTAGAGCACCTAGGCGAGCGAGGTAGGAAGGTGGCCGATGCATGTTGCGCCCAATGGTACCACAGGCGCGGGAGTAGGCACCATCTCCCTGATGGACCAAGACACCAAAAGATAAGTCTCGGTTCGTTGCGGCACCAGCTTCGCTCCCCGCGCACCCCACCTCGCAGTTCCATTTTGGGAGTTCACTCCCCTTTTCGATTCTCTGGACAGCTACTTGCACGCCAAGGGGGACCTCGTGAGCATCGCATCTCATGAGCTCTTACCGGACCTCGGGCCGCTCACCTCCTAGCCTTGACCACGGCATCACGACCTGGCATACTAGCAACATCTAAAGCCTGTCTGAGGACTGGGACCTATTGGCATAGAGCGTCGTGCTGCCAAGGAAAAAGAAAAGGGAGGAACCATGCCAAACTGGGATACATGAGTTCATCACAAAATCAAAAGAAGCAACACCGATATTGAGTACATTCCAATCCTTACAAACCCCACGGGGGCTGATCTTCATTCCGCGTAGGGAAAGCAGCTACTAAGCCCTATGGCGTCACTGGCGACGTCGGGTGGCAGCCGCTGCTGCACTCCGACTCCAGCGGAAGCTGGGCGGCACATAGTTGTCGTCACTCGATTCTGAAGACTCACTGGGCTCAGGAGAGTCGCTGGATTCCCAGGAGTCGCCGTTGTTGCTAGACGAGGCGCCAAGGAGGACAACAGCGGGCCCGGCGCCCGTTGCAGCGTCCCGCGGGCCGCTTCCTCTGGGGCAGCATTCTAGCCGTTTGCCCTCCTCATTGAAGACCTTGAAGAACAAGGTGGCCGCACCGTCATATGCAAAGTGAATCGCCAGGGCTCCCTCTGCGCGACAAGCCCGGGCGACCTCACCCCATCCTCGCGTCATGAAGACGTCTCCAGGTGGCACCACCTCGACTTCAGCTCCGGTAGCCAATCTGCAACACCCGGCGTACTACAGCCACAGCTCAACCGGCCCCCTCGGAGGCAGCTCACTAGCGAAGAACCGCAGGAGTCGGATCCAGGTGTTGGGAGGCATCACCGCCCACACCACGAACTTGCATGGTCTACCCTCGGCATGGGTCCATGGTGCGGTCGGCAGGGCAATGGCAACCCTTCCATCATCATCGGGCACCACTCGATGGCGCACACCTTCGTCCTGAGCTTGAGCGTATATGGGGAGAGGGAAGCCAGGCGTAGGCCTGGTCACCTCTTGCCCCGTGTTGGCGTCGTGAGGGAGGCGGAGCCGCTTCTTCGGCGGGAGAGGATAGGGCCCATCCTTAGGGGTCTTCCCCTTTTCAGCCACGGAGTACCTTCTGATCGGCGCCATGAGAGTGAGGTGAAGTAGAGAAGAAGCAGACGAGAGCAAGACGAAGGAGAGATAGGCGAGGGGCTCTGCCCCTCCCTCGCATTTATAGCCAAGGGAGGCCAACCACCGGGCTCCATGACCTCGTGCCATCATGACCATCTGCATGCCGCATCATCCCGTCAAGTCGAACGGTTGTCGAGGCAGCATGGGGAAGCGGAGTCGCCCACATCCCATCAACCGCCATGTGTCATCAAAGCCGCAGGCGGTTAGGGCCCGCGGCGCTCCGCACCTGCCCTTTGGCTTCACCTGGAAACCAAGTCCGAGCACGCCTTGGGCCCGAGGGCTACTGTCGGTGTCCTGGATATGGGGGTATCGAGCCCTGCCTGCCTGTGGTCCACCACATGGCTCCATTGACGGCCTGGTACGACCCACCTTCAACATCAAACAACTCAAGGCCCTCACGAGGGGCCAAGCCTTGCGAGGCGAACGACGCCAAGACCCCCGAAGGGATCAGCCTCCTCAGGCTGGCTCCCGAGGGGCAGAGAGTTCTACGCAAGGTTTACCTCATGAGGCTCAGCTGACGTAAGCAATGACGACCAAGGCCAGGCGGCCGCGAGGCAGGCGCCAGGCGGGTGCAGAGCGCAGGTTTCCTCTTCGGTGCAAAGAAGGCAAGCCACAGGCGTGGAGTCCCAAGGAATCAGCCAAAGGTTTCCATTCTGGTGCAACGAGACCAAGACCACCAGGACGGCAGGACGAAGGTCATCAACGAGCCCACCGCAGCGTCACGACTAGATGCTTTTCGCAGGCGAAGACTACTTTTGTCAGGATAAGTTGTACTACTTGTGCCCTTTCAAATTCGGCTGTTGTGGGATCCCTTCCGGCCAACATTTGGGAATAGGACCAAGGCCACTATAAATAGGACTAGCCACCACCACAGAGGAAGGACAAGTCGAACTAGCTCACACCACACCAGCTCCCTCGAGCTCAAGAACACCTCACCTCCTGAGGCCATTTCATCCATTGTACTAGTTCATCCTCAGCCCTTCGAGGCAGTCCATCAAAACGCTGGAGTAGGGTATTACACCGCAAGGTGGCCCAAACCAGGATAAACTTTTGTGTCTCTTTGTCTCTTTGAGCTTGACGCGCGAGGCTTGGGAGGATCGCGAGTAGGCAGACTGGGTAGGTTTAGATCTCCGCACGCACCTCAGTGTTCGAACCTCTCAAGGGTTTGTGGAATCCATAATCCGACAGACGAGGAGCCTCTAAATGGTTGAGAGGTAAAGATTGATGTATTGGATGATAGTATTCGGACACCGGAAGTGTTCTGGAATGTATCGGGTACATATCGGAGTCCCAGGGGGGTTACCGGAACCCCCCAGGGGAAGATATGGGCCATATGGGCCTTAGGAGGGAGAACACCAGCCCACAGAGGGGTGGCGTGCCCCCCAAGGAAGGAGGCCGAATTGGAGTAGGAGGAGGGGGCGGCACCCCCTCTTTCCCTCCTTTCCCCTCTCTTCCCTTCTTCCCCCTTTAGGTAAAAGGAAAGGGGGGGCGAATCCTACTAGGAGCCCAAGTAGGACTCCTCCTACTTGGGGCGCGCCTAGGGCTGCCTCTCTCCCTCTCCCTCCTTTATGTACATGGGGAGGGGGCGCCTAGAACACACATCAACTATTTCTAGCCATGTGTGGCGCCCCCTTCCACAGTTTACGCCTCCGGTCATATTTTCGCAGTTCTTAGGCGAAGCCCTGCGCAGATCACTTCACTAACACCGTCACCACACCGTCGTGCTGAAGGAACTCATATACTTCCTCGACACTCTCCTGGATCAAGAGCTCGAGGGACATCATCAAGCTGAAGGTGTGTAGAACTCGGAGGTGTCGTACGTTTGGTACTTGATCGGTCAGAATGGGAAGAAGTTTGACTACATCAACCACGTTAACAAACTCTTCCATTTTCGGTCTTCGAGGGTATGTGGACACACTCTTCCCCTCTCTTTGCTATGCATCTCCTAGATAGATCTTGTGTGATTGTAGGATTTTTTTTAAATTGCATGCTATGTTCCCCAACAGTAGCATCCGAGCTAGGTCTATGCTTAGATGATATGCGTGAGTAGAACATGAAGAATTATGGGCGGTGATCGTCATACTGCTTACCACCAATGTCTTATTTTGATTCGGCGGTATTGTTGGATGAAGCGGCTCGGACCAACCTTACATGACCACGTTCGTGAGACCAGTTCCACCGACAGACATGCAACTAGTTTTGCCTAAAGGTGGCTGGCGGTTGTGTGTTTCTCCTACTTTTGTTGAATCGAATTTGAATGCGTCCGGTCCTTGTTGAAGGTTAAAATAGCAAACTTGATAAATCACCGTTGTGTTTTTTGTGTCGTAGGTAAGAACGGCTCTTGCTAGAAACCCGTAGGAGCCACGTAAAACTTGCAACAACAAAGTAGAGGACGTCCAACTTGTTTTTGCAGGGCATGTTGTAATGTGATATGGTTAAGACATGATGTGATATACGTTATTGTATGAGATGGTAATGTTTTGTAAAAGATATCGGCAACCGGCAGGATCCTTATGGTTGTCTCTTTATTGTATGAAATGCATACGCCGTGTAATTGCTTTACTTTATCACTATGCGGTAGCGATAGTTGTAGAAGCAATAGTTGGCGGGATGACCACAACGCAACGATGGAGATCAAGGTGTCGAGCCGGTGACGATGGAAATCATGATGTTGCTTTGGAGATGGAGATCAAAAGCACAAGATGATGATGGCCATATCATGTCACATATTTTGATTGCATATGATGTTTATCTTTATGGGTCTTATTTTTATTAGTATGTCGGTAGCATTATAAGATGATCCCTAAAAGTGCAACTAATCCATGGGTGGTTTTGGTAATTCTTAACAACATACAACTCATTGAACTAATGCTCTTTCAAGATGATCATTTCAGAAAGTCCAATGATTGGCATGGCATGGACTAGAGATGTGGACCCCTCAAAATGCTAAGGACACATATTGGCAACAAGCTCAAGACTCTACTTTTTCTTTTTAGTGATGCAAGATCACATTGAGTTCATAGTAAATCCAATACTATTAAAAGGGGATGAGGTGTTGCTTAATTTCTTACTTGCTCAAATTGCTTAGTGATATGCTCCAAAACCCTCAACCACTTCCTCATTTCCACATATGTCCTAAACCTAAAAGTCGAACTCGGCCCCACCGAATTGATCTATCCGGCGCCACTAAGTTCGTTTGACATAGCCACTGCCACAAACCCTAATCAGTTCGATTTCACCAATAGGGATCTCGATCTCACTGAGATGGGATTGCAAACTCCCTTATTCCCTTCGTAACGTTTCGGTCTCACCAAAATGTGCGATCGGTCCCACCGAGTTCGCAATGCAAACTCCATGTTTCCTTTTTGTAACCTTTCGGTCCCGCCGAAATGAGCGAATCGGTCCCATCGGGTTTGCCTGACCAACTCTCTATGAGCCTATTACTGAAATCAGTCCCGCCGAGTTCATGTGATCGGTCTCACCGAGATTATGTTATTCCCTAAACCTAGCGCATCGGTCCCACCGAGTTGATCGTTGTGGGAGTCCTAGATTAGGGAGTGCTTGGGCGTTCGGTCTATTGATGTGGGCCGGACTGGTGGGACGTCAAGACACAAGACAAAAGATTATCTCTCGTGTCCGGTGGGGACTCTCACATGCGTCGATGGCAAGTATAGGTGTCCGGATGTCTTATTCCTTTATGTAAACCGACTTTATACAACCCTAAGCCCTTCCGGTATCTATGTAAACCGGAGGGTAGATCGGAGGCAGGATACAACATTGCTAGGCTAGCTATCAATGGTTTGCCAAATCGATCTCGCGGTAGATCAACTCTTTTAACCCCTATACCCTTGAATATAATCAAGCATGAGTAGGGTTTTGCCTCCATTAAGAGGGCCCAAACCTGGGTAAAGACTGTGTCCCTTCTCCGTTGTTACTATTGATCCTCAAACGCATAGCTTGGGCCCCCCTACCCGAGATCTGCTGGTTTTGGCGCCGACATTGGTGCTTTCATTGAGAGCTCCACTATATTGTCGACAGAAGGATCAATGGCTCACCTCTTCCTTGGTGATGCTGTGTCCAGGGAGATTTTTCTTCCTGGATAGGTTATTGTGTTTGGTGGCTTTGTGCTTCGAGCCAACTCGATCGGCTGCCTCGAGCAGGTTGATAGTTATGCCTCGGGCCACCAGATCAGGTTTGGAAACCTGAATTATGTTGCTGACATCCAAGGAGACTTGGTCTTTGATGGGTTCGCGACCTTGGCCGCCACTCCGCGTCCCATCCAAGAGGACTCTTCGGATCCCCTGTCGGATCTCGTCTAGGGGTCAACACCAGCACTCGCCTCAGCCTTAGATCCGGGGCAGGTCTCATCGTCCGAAGATAGGAGCGTAAACCCAGCCGTACTTCTTCCCCTTATCGAACTTCCTTCCAAAGATCCAGACGCGGGCTTAAACCTGGCTCTGGGAAACTGTGTCGAACTACCGAGGTCTGCACTTAGCGGATCCGATCAGGCACTCCAAGCCAAACACATTGCGGCAGACCCGCGGTTCCCGCTCCCGCTCTTAGATGAAGTGTTGGGTCTGATGTAGTCTCTCGCCATCACGGAGGCTTTACCTCCGAACTGCACCCAGCCTAGACTGAGGGCTAAGAGAGGGAAATTTTAAGCCCCACCCACTCGAGGATTTAACCGACATGCTGGATTATGCATCCGAAGACATCGACTGCATGGACGACGATGCTGACGCTGAACAAAGCCAAGTCCCACCCGTTACGGGTTGTTGGATGGCCACCTCAACATACGATGTATACATGGTGGACACTCTGAAGAACGACGAGGAGAACCCAAGCCCAGATGAGGATATACCCGTCGATAAACCACCAAAGCACCGACGTCAGCGGCATCACTCTCTTTTGTGTCGGGAGAAGGATAGTAATATCGGGACCGGAGACAACGAGACTCCGGATGGCGCCGAAGATAATGAACACCTTATCAAGCCCACATCCAAACAGGACAAATGGGAAGAAGGTGAATATAACCCTGGACACGCTGACAACAAAGACGCGGAGGACAGCAACTACATGCCAAAATCCAAAGAGGAGGTCAGCCTTGGTGAGAGGACTTCATTGTCCCAGAGGAACCCCTTGACCAAGAACGCTTCAAGTGACAGCTTATTGCTACAGCTTGGAGCCTGAATAGGAAGCAGTAGCAGCTCAAAGGAGAGCAAGACACGTTGAACGAATGGTGGACTAAGGTCCTGGCTGCCGAGGAATACGGCCAAGAGCGACCTGTCAAAAGTTACCCTAGGCGCAAGCTGCTGCCTCAATTCGATGACGAAGTCCTTGAACTAATACCATCGAAATACAATCAGGCAGACCAACCCGACTAACCACCACGTGGACGGGACAAAGCGGCATATCAAGCCGAACACCAACCCGCACCCCCTCGCTGAAAGGCAGGAAGACTACAGCCACGGGATATACATATGACTTGCAACGTGACCTAGCCTATAAAGCTGGTCAGACCAGATCAATCTATGGATCAAGGAGACATGCCCCAGCATGAGATAATGGCTATGAAGCCCGCTGTGATGACTGCTACTATGTTCGGGATCAGTACCGAACCCAGATGCCAGCCGATCTCCGCCACGACATCGCTAGATACAGAGGAGCCGTACATCCCTTATGCTTTACTGATGAGGTTATGGAACATCAGTTTCTGGAAGGGTTTAAACCCGTAAACATCGAACCATACGATGGAACGACGGATCCGGCCGTCTAGATTGAAGACTTCCTTCTCCACATTCATATGGCTCAAGGAGACGAGCTCCATGCCATCAAATATCTCCCCCTAAAGATGAAAGGACTAGCACAACACTGGCTAAACAGCCTCCTAGAAAACTCCATTGGAACCTGGGAAGATTTGAAAGATGCCTTTAGGGCTAACTTCCAGGGCACTTATGGACGGCCACCAGATGCTGACGACTTGAGTCACATAATTCAGCAACCAGTTGAATCAGCCCGCAAGCTTTGGAATCGGTTCTTAACTAAAAAGAACCAGATCGTAGGTTGTCCAGATGCCGAAGCCTTAGAGGCCTTTAAGCACAGTGTCCATGACAAATGGCTCGCCCGACACCTAGGGCAGGAAAAGTCAAAGATCATGGCAGCATTAACGGCACTCATGACCCGCTTCTGTGCAGGCGAAGACAGCTGGTTGGCTCGTAGAAGCAACAGCTCAGGCGACCCCGGCACCTCTGAGGTACGGGACGAAAATGGTAAACCTCACCGCAATAAAAACAAATGTTGGAATAGCAGCAACGACGATGGAGACGATACGACAGTCAACACAGGATTCAGTTGTCCGAAGTCCGGTCAGTTGAAGAAACCTTTCAAAGGAAAAGGCGGGCCATCCAGCTTAGATAAAATCCTTGATAGGCCCTGTCAGATTCATGGCACACCCGATAAGCCTGCAAATCATAAAACAGGAACTGTTGGGTCTTCAAACAGGCCGTTGCTATCTCTTGAGCATGCCCTGGTTTTTTCCTTGAAGAGGAAAGGGTGATGCAACATAGCGTAAGTATTTCCCTCAGTTTTGAGAACCAAGGTATCAATCCAGTAGGAGACGACACACAAGTCACCTAGTACCTGCACAAACAATCAAGAACCTTGCAATCAACGTGATAAAGGGGTTGTCAATCCCTTCACGGTCACTCGCAAAAGTGAGATCTAATAAAGATAGTAAAGTAAATATTTTTGGTATTTTTGTTGTATAGATTGGAATGTAAAGATTGCAAAATAGTAAACGAGATGCAATATAATGGAAAAGAGATGCGATATAATAGAAAAGAGACCTGGGGGCCATAGGTTTCACTAGTGGCTTCTCTCAAGATAGCATGTATTATGGTGGGTGAACAAATTACTGCCGAGCAATTGATAGAAAAGCACATAATTATGAAGACATCTAAGGCAATGATCATGAATATAGGCATCACATTCATGTCAAGTAGACCAAAACGATTCTGCATCTACTACTATTACTCCACAAATCGACCTCTATCCAGCATGCATCTAGAGTATTAAGTTCATAAGAACGGAGTAACGCATTAAGCAAGATGACATGATGTAAAGGGATAAACTCAAGCAATATGATATAAACCCCATATTTTTATCCTCGATGGCAACAACACAATACGTGCCATGCTGCCCCTACTATCACTGGGAAAGGACACCGCAAAATTGAACCCAAAGCTAAGCACTTCTCCCATTGCAAGAAAGATCAATCTAGTAGGCCAAACTAAACCGATAATTCGAAGAGACTTGCAAAGATATCAAATCATGCATATAAGAATTCAGAGAAGAACCAAATAATATTCATAGATAATCTTGTTCAAAAATCCACAATTCATCGGATCTCGGCAAACACACCACAAAAGAATTACATCGAATAGATCTCCAAGAACATTGAGGAGAACTTTGTATTGGGAATCAAAGAGAGAGAAGAGGCCATCTAGCTAATAACTATGGACCCGAAGGTCTGTGGTAAACTACTCACGCTTCATCAGAGAGGCTATGGTGTTGATGTACAAGCCCTCCGTGATCGATTCCCCCTTCGGCAGATTGCCGGAAAAGGCCCCAAGATGGGATCTCATGGGTACAGAAGGTTGCGGTGGTGGAGAAGTGGTTTCGTGTCTCCCCCTGATGTTTCTAGGGTATAAGAGTATATATAGGCGAAAGAAGTACGTCGGTGGAGCTACAAGGTGCCCACGAGGGTGGGGGCGTGCCGACCCCCCTAGGCGCGCCCTCCTACCTCGTGGCCTCCTCGTGGTGTTCTAGACTTCTACACCAAGTCTTCTGGATTGCTTTCGGTCCAAGAAAGATCGCGAAGGTTTCATTCCATTTGGACTCCGTTTGGTATTCCTTTTCTGCAAAACTCTAAAATAGGCAAAAAAAACTGGCACTAGGCCTTCGGTCAATAGGTTAGTCCCAAAAATAATATAGAAGAGCATATTAAATCCCATTAAACATCCGAAACAAATAATATAATAGCATGGAACAATAAAAAATTGTAGATACGTTGGAGACGTATCAAGCATCCCCAAGCTTAATTCCTACTCGTCCTCGAGTAGGTAAATGATAAAAACAGAATTTTTGATGTGGAATGCTTCCTAACATAATTATCAATGTAATTTTATTTATTGTGGCATGAATGTTCAGATCCGAAAGATTCAAGACAAAAGTTTAATATTGACATAAAAATAATAATACTTCAAGCATACTAACAAAGTAGTCATGTCTTCTCAAAATAACATGCCCAAAGAAAGTTCATCCCTACAAAACCATATAGTTTGGCTATGCTCCATCTTCGTCACACAAAATGTTCAAATCATGCACAACCCCGGTTTCAGCCAAGAAAAGGTTTCATACTTTAGTCTTTTTAAACTTTTTCAACTTTCACACAATACATGAGCATGAGCCATGGACATAACACTATAGGTGGAATAGAGTGGTGGTTGTGGAGAAGACAAAAAATAGGAAGATGGTCTCACATCAACTAGGCATATTAATGGGCTATGGAGATGCCCATCAATAGATATCAATGTGAGTGAGTAGGGATTGCCATGCAACGGATGCACTAGAGCTATAAATGTATGAAAGCTCAACAAGGAACTAAGTGGGTGTGCATCCAACTTGCTTTCTCACGAAGACCTAGGGCACTTTGAGGAAGCCCATCATTGGAATATACAAGCCAAGTTCTATGATGAAAATTCCCACTAGTATATGAAAGTGACAAAATAAGAGACTCACTATCATGAAGATCGTGGTGCTACTTTGAAGCACAAGTGTGGAAAAAGGGTAGTAGCATTGTCCCTTCTGTCTTTATCTCTCTTTTTTTGGCCTCTTTTTTTTCATTGGCTTCTTTGGCCTCCTTTTTTTTATTTCCTCACACGGGACAATGCTCTAATAATGATGATCATCACACTTCTATTTATTTACAACTCAAGGATTACAACTCAAGGATTACAACTCAATACTTAGAACAAAATATGACTCTACATGAATGCCTCTAGCGGTGTACCGGGATGTGCAATGAATCAAGAGTGACATGTATGAAAAAAATATTATGAATGGTGGCTTTGCCACAAATACGATGTCACTACATGATCATGCAAGGCAATATGGCAATGATGAAGTGTGTCATAGTAAACGGAACCGTGGAAAGTTGCATGGCAATATATCTCGGAATGGCTATGGAAATGCCATAATAGGTAGGTATGGTGGCTGTTTTGAGGAAAGTAAATGGTGGGTTTATGGTACCCGTGAAAGTTGAGTGGTACTAGAAAGGCTAGCAATGGTGGAAGGGTGAGAGTGTGTATAATCCATGGACTCAACATTAGTCATAAAGAACGCACATACTTATTGCAAAAATCTATAAGTCATCAAAACCAAGGACTACACGCATGCTCCTAGGGGAAGGGTTGGTAGGAGTTAACCATCATGCGATCCCAACCTCCACACATAAGGAAGACAATCAAAGAAACACCACATGCTTCAAATTTGTTACACAACGGTTACCATACGTGCATGCTACGGGACTTGCAAACCTCAACACAAGTATTTCTCAAATTCACAATTATTCTACTAGCATGACTCTAATATCACCATCCTTATATCTCAAAACAATCATCACGAATCAAACTTCTCATAGTATTCAACGCACTTTATATGAAAGTTTTTATTATACCCATCTTGGATGCCGATCATATTAGGACTAGTTTTATAGCCAAAGAAAATTACCATGCTGTTCTAAAAGACTCTCAAAATAATATAAGTGAAGCATGAGAGATCAATAATTTCTATAAAATAAAACCACCACCGTGCTCTAAAAAGATATAAGTGAAGCACTAAAGCAAAATTGTCTAGCTCAAAAGATATAAGTGAAGCACATAGAGTATTCTAATTAATTCCGATTAATGAATGTCTCTCCCAAAAGTTGTGTACAGAAAGTATGATTGTGGTAAACTAAAAAACAAAGACTCAAATACAAGACGCTCCAAGCAAAACACATATCATCTGGTGAATAAAAATATAGCCTCAAGTAAAGTTACCGATAGATGAAGATGAAAGAGGGGATGCCTTCCGGGGCATCCCCAAGCTCGGGATTTTGGTTGTCCTTGAATTTTAACTTGGAGTGCCTTGGGAATCCCCAACCTTAGGCTCTTGACACTCATTATTCCAAAATCCATCAAATCTTTACCCAAAACTTGAAAACTTCACAACACAAAACTTCAACAGAAAATCTCATGAGCTCCGTTAGTATAAGAAAATAAACCACCAGTTTATGGTACTGTAATGAACTCATTCTTTATTTATATTGGTGTTAAACCTACTGTATTCCAACTTCTCTATGGTTCATACCCCCTGATACTACTCATAGATTCATCAAAATAAGCAAACAACACACGAAAAACAGAATCTGTCAAAAACAGCTGTAACTTTAGAATACTTCTGTAACTATAAAAATTCTTAAATAAATTGGTGGACGTGAGGAATTTGTCTTTTAATCATCTGCAAAAATAATCAACCTAAAATCACTCTCCAGTAAAAAATGACAGCTATTCCTGTGAGCGCAAAAGTTTCTGTTTTTTACAACAAGATCGCAAAGACTTCACCCAAGTCTTCCCAAAGGTTCTACTTGGCACAAACACTAATTAAAACATAAAACCACATCTAACCAGAAGCTAGATGAATTATTTATTACTAAACAGGATAAAAAAGCAAAGAACAAAAATAAAATTGGGTTGCCTCCAAACAAGCGCTATCGTTTAACGCCCGTAGCTAGGCGTAAAAACACGAATAGATCTAGGTATGGCCATCTTTTGATGCATTATTTTTGAACCAAGCAAGGAAGGATTTTGACATATTTGTGGAAGATATGACCCAAAAAAATTAAGAGAATTATTTGGGATTTTTGGTAGTGGCAGAAATATAGGTCGCTTCACAGCCTAGAGCAAATAAGGTTATTCCTTTAATAGAAAAAGAATTATTTCCAAGAAAAGAATTGTGGGGTTGGGATAGAATGGTAAATGGCATGATCTAGGGAAAGATTTGAGAATGAAAACCGCTTTGAGGAAGAAATTAAAATCTCCCG
Source organism: Triticum dicoccoides (assembly GCF_002162155.2). Lineage (NCBI taxonomy): Eukaryota > Viridiplantae > Streptophyta > Magnoliopsida > Poales > Poaceae > Triticum > Triticum dicoccoides. The sequence goes on along the minus strand of NC_041391.1, from coordinate 526,795,636 downwards.
GGTTTCAAGTACACAAAACTGCTCCAAAAAGAAAAATCAAAGCAAAACCAAATAAAATCAAAAGAAAAAGAAAGGGCCAAAAACCAGGGTGTTATAATCAAGTGGAGACCCACGCGAGGGAGACCAATCTCTCGGTGGTGTACATCATCGACCCAACCGTGGTGGACTACATCAACACCATGTAGCACTTGCTTGCTCGGGACAAGTACGAAGTGGTCGGCATCGACCTCCAGAACACCGGTGGTCATCAAAGAAAGATCAGAAGGTTGTCGTCACCCATTTGTGTGTGTGCATCCTGTCCTCATCTACCACTACTGCATGGCCATGAAGCCTTGCGACCGCTTCGCCAGGTTTATCAACAACACCGACTACAAGTACGCTGCAGTGGAAACCACCAAAGATGTAAAATCGCTCAAGGTTACGGGCTTGTCCTGCAAGAACCTTGTAGAAATCCATGGCCACTACAAGGTCTGGGGTAGCACGAAGAAGGACTCCCTGGTTGAACCAAGGTAGTCAGAGTCGGGATTCGGAGTCGGATCGATTTTCCTTAGACATAATCGAGTTGTAAGATCGAGTCGTGGAATCGAGGATTCTACTAGATTTACTCAAATAAGATATTTTGTATACACACAAGAAATTTATATGGGTTCTATAGAGTTTTAACAGGAGCAAAGAACGTACACATCAATGCTAATTGTATTCCACTTCTTTTTATGGCTAACCTACCATCTAGCTCGCATGTATGGAACATATATGACAGGGAAATATATAAAACATTTAAACCTTCAATGCATGAAATTTACTTAGGTTCTTTTTAGAGAGCGTGAATAGTAGATCACATGTCTATCTGACCTACAGTGCTAAACCTTGAAGGGTCTTGCTCTCCTTCTCCAATCAATCTTGGAGCAGCCTCCTTTTCATGCCTGATCCTCAATTTTGATCTAGCATTTCTGAGAGCTAGATCAAATATGTCAGTGGCTGAGAATTTGGGCTTGGAAGGGGAATAAAGGTCCATGAGGTATATGAAAAGGGCTTTGGATGATGCTATACTATTCTGCTACAACTAAACAAACGGCTTAGATAAATTAGTAGAATCGGACATAGTCCATAGCATAGTCGGGATTGTGAAATTTTGTACACGATTCTATGATTTGGATTGCGACTCAACATGGATTCTACCTGACCTGGATTCATAGTGGGATTTGGATCAACATGCTTTCATAAGGTCGTGAAGTCATAGGATTCTAGCAGTCGGGTCAGGATTCTGACTACCTTGGGTTGAACTCACCTCGGCCATCATCGACCCCCTACTACAAAAAGATGAAGCAGGATGCAAATAGAATGCACCCCACAGCCTGGCACGGGGCCTTGATGCGGTAACTAGATGAAGCTCACCTCAAGTTCGCGGCCAAGAGCGTGTTCACATGCTATGAGATGCACAAGTGGATCATTGACATAAGCGAGTGCCTCCTTCCCGTAATCGATGAGGCCAGATCGAGCCACCAGCAAAGCAGCGGCGGCAAGCATCACAAGAACATGATGATCAGATGATCGTTTATCCTAGTTAATTATGCATGTAATTGTTTACTTTGGTGTGTGCAAATTTCATGTGTGTACTAGCCACCTATGTAACTGGATGTTTAATTTTGTTATGTAATGATGTCCTTATTAGTATATATGTTGTTGTTCTATATGCAATCACATCACACACATATCATACTATGGAAACCTTCGGTGATGAATTCATCAATCGCTGACATTTGTATACCAGGAAGCGTTTGCGCATAACACACCCGACTTATTAGCAGCAATCGTCTGTGTAATTATCTGTCTTTGCACACATTTAGGATTATGGACCTGTTTGTCGCGTATCACACACATCTTGTTAAGTTGAACCGTTTCTGTTCTCTTGTCTCAATGCAAACAGTTCATCAGAATGAACTGTATGCCCTCTATCGCACACACCTTGATCTGGCTGACTATTTCTGTTGTGTTGCCCAATCAAAAATAGTTCATCCGAGTGAACTCTATGTCGTATATCGCACACACCTTGATCTGGCTAACTGTTTCTGTTGTGTTGCCTAATCACAAATAGTTCGTGTGAGTGAACTGTATGCCGTATATCACACACACTTTGATCTGGCTGGCCGTTTCTGTTGTGTTTTCTCATCGCAAACAGTTCATTCCAATGAACTATACGCCACGCTTCGCACATGCAACTATAATCTGAATCGTGTTTGATGTCTCTGCCATTGCAAACACTTCATATCATTTTTGACAGTTTTATTACATCATCGTTTGTGATTAATGCATCGCACACAGTTTCGTCGAAGGGTCTTTGACTGTAGTGTCGCGTTAGCGGCATCCTGCAGTAGTGAACAATCTCACAAAACAGTTTTGGAAATGAAGTTCTGAGCAAGGAGATTGAAAATTGCAGCCAAATGAGCAAGAACATGGGTTTCAGCAAGCAAGTGATTTTTTCTGGAGGAAGAAGAAGGGAGTGAGTGGCTGGGATAAGTGAGTGGGTCACTGTCGGACCCACAAGCCCACATGGCGCACCCTAGGGGGTGGTGCGTCATGTGAGCTTGTGTCTCACAGGTGCACCCCCTGGGTTGTGTTCTGTGCCAAAAATTCTTATATATTCCACAAAAAATCATACTAAATTTTCAGGGTATTCTGAGAACATTAATTTTTTTGGTCATTTTTTATTACACAGAAATTTTAGAAAACCGGAAAATCATTGCATTTCTACTTTATTAACTTTAAATAACATAAGGGATGTAGAAGGTTTCTTCTTACTAAATTCGTTGGCCACATGCCCCTCAAAAAGAATCCATTAATAAGGTTGATCAAGTCTTATTAACAAACTACCTTTGAGTGACATGAAACTAAAGAACATTTGTATAACAACAGGTTACCTCAACGGGGATATGCATCTCCCCTATAATAAGAGTTTCAAATTTCTTTTTGACAGTAGGAAGAGGGATTTCAAAATTTCCAATAGTATTTTTTAGACCTTTCTCAATAACATTAATACCATTCACTTGGAATTGCTTCTTCGGAAAGTGTATTGTATGCTCATTCCCATTGATATGAAAAGTGACCTTGCTTTTCTTGCAATCAATAACAACTCATGTTTCAACATCATTATCAGGTTCTTTATCATTGTCTGGTTGAGCATCCACATGAACATCATCATTGTCATTGTCATTGTCATTATCACTAGGTGAATGTTCATTACTAGATTGTGCTTCAGATCAGAAATAGAAACATCATTAGTATCTTTAGAAGGTTTTTCTATCTTAGGTTCACTAGAAGTATGCAAAGTCCCATAATTTTTCTTTTTCTTTTTCCTTTTGGTATAATTGGTTTTATGCCCCTAGTTGGGTCACACTCAGCTTCTTTACCCCTAGTTTCCGAAAATACATGTTCCTCCCCAAGATGAGGGAGATTCTCTTCTTCAATTTGCACAAAGTTAAATATTTCCTGTAAGGCAGCTTGTTTCTTATGAGCGGGAAACTATTTTTCAGAGAAGTAATATATCATATCCTGGGGACTACGAACACAACCAGGAGCAAGAGTATTGAACCAAATCTTAGCATCACCCTTTAATGAAAAAGGAAACAACGTAAGAATATACTAATAGTGATTTTTTCCTCGTGAGCCAATAAGGTGGCTATATCATTCAACTTAGTAAGACGTGCCATAATGGTTTCAGTTTCATAACCATGGTGTCGGCATTCTGGGAATGGTGGTCCCCAGACTTGCCTGCCTGCGGCCTGCAGCGTGGCTCAAGTGGTGGCCCAGTACGGCCCATCTTCGTCAGCACAAGACTCAAGACCCTCGCGAGGCGCCAAGCCTCGCTGGGCGGATGACACGAGGCTTCTTCAGGAGCGGCCTTGCCAGGCAGGCTCGCGAGGAGGCGGAGAGATCAAGGCAAGGGTACCTCGCGAGGTGCTCGTGACGCAAGGCGTGACGATCGAGATCAGGCTGGCGCCAGGCGAATGCCGGCCCGTGTAGTGTCCTTGTTTCCTCTTTGGTGCAAAGGGGGCAAGCACAGGCGTGGAGCAACGAGGCATCAGGCAAAGGTTGCCATTTCAGTGCAACAAGACCAAGTCCTGCAGGGCGGCGGGATGGAGGTCATCGTGGAGCCCAAGACGGCGTCATCGCCAGTGCCTTTGGCAGCCAAAGTCCAACTTTAGTCAGCATAACTTGTACTAGATGTTCCCCTTCAAAATGGTCGTTGTTGGCGCCCTTCTCGCTCAATATTTGGGAAGAGGACCAGGGCCTCTATATATAGGTCTAGCCACCACAGTAGAAAGGAGAGAGATCTCATCGGGTTCCCATTAGATCGATAGGCGATTGAACTCACCTAAGCAGTTCATCGCACCAGCACAAGAACACCTCTCGCGAGGCTGTTCGTCCTTTGTACTGTTCATCATCAGCCCCTGAGGCAATCCACCACACCACACACTGGAGTAGGATATTACACCACAACGGTGGCCCGAACCAGTATAAATCTTGTGTCCCTCGTGTTGTTCATCGTTTAGCTTAGATTCTCGCGAGCCGATCGGACGTAGAGTGGTAGGGGGGAGATCTTCGCGCGCACCCCAGAGTTCAAACCTTAAGGGTCTGCCAGAACCCAACATCCGACATTTTGCGTGCCAGGTAGGGGTGCGCTAGAATCTTTCTTCCGCTGTTCCGCGTCCGATCTCCCGTCATGTCCATGGATGATGCTCGTCGGGCTCGCGCCGAGTGTCGGGCTGCTCTCGCCACCCACTCGCCCAGATGGCTCCCATCGGCGGATGTCCCCGTCGTTCCCCATTGCCTGCCGCCAACGCCGGCTGGTTCGTCATCCCACGCCCGTCGCGCCCCCATGAATGCGCACGCCATGTTGCTCCTGGCGCGTGAGCTTCTGCACTACCGTCCCATCGACGACCTGTACGAGGAGTGGCTCGCTCGCATCACCGAGCTTGTCAGCGCCGCAGGGGGCTCCCCTGCACCGTCCCTCTCGCTGCCTCACCCTCTGTCCTGTGCTGGTGGTGCAGCCCAGGAGGTGCCTCCGCCACCTCCTCCCCAAGAAGGCGCCCTGGCTCCTAGGCGCGCGGCCCCAGGACGAGATCCACCGTGTCCTGCGCCCGCGCAACAAGAAAGGAGCTGCCAAGAAATCCCTTGTCCCCAAGAAGGTGCTCGCGTGCTCCCGGCACCGGCACACCCTGACCGCATCCCTGCGCCAGCACGTCAAGACCCCGCGTTGCTCCAGGCAGCGGTGCGCGGGAATCCTCAGGAGCAAGCCCCGCATCAGCAGAGAGCTCCAGTGGCCACCGCAGGCTGCCGCGCCTTCACCACTGAGCTATGCACTATCACTTGGTCAGGCAAATTCAAACCCGACCTGCCTCCTCCCTACGACGGCACTGCCGACCCCATGGAGTTCTACAGCTCTACGAGCTGGGAATCAAAGCAGCCAACAGGGACGAAAAAGTCATGGCGAACTGGTTTCCCATGGCACTCAAGGACGGTGCCCGCACCTGGCTCCCGAACCTGTCCCGTGGCACGATCTCCTCCTGGGACAAGATGCGCACTCGCTTTATCGCCAATTTTCAGGGCACTCGCGACCGACCACCGGCCGTGGGTGACCTGCGCCGCATCAAGCAGCAACCCGGAGAGACCTTGCAGAAGTACATCCAGCACTTCAACAACGCTCGCCTCAAGATACCCCAGGTGACCGAGGAGGCCATCATCTCGGCGTTCTCTGATGGCGTTCATGACGTCAAGATGAAGGAGGAGCTGGCAATCCACGACGTCAAGGTGCATGTCTCTGGAGTTGTTCAACCTGGCGACCAAGTGCGCAAGGGCTAAGGAGGTACGTCTTTCCCTTCTCGAGCTCCCGGCTACAGATCCAGAAGAAAAGAAAGCCAAGGCCAAGTATGTGAAGCGCAAGGGAGCAGTTGTGCTTGCAGCAGAGCCGGACATGAAGCACGGCAGGGACCAGCCGGAGTCGCCCAAGGGCAGCCGGTACTGTGTGTACCACGACCTCCATACCCACAACACCAACGAATGCCAAGAGCTCAGGGCCGTGCGACAAGGCCGTGTCAGTCGACACCCCGAGCGCAACGATCGGGGCTACGGCCAAGGCGGAGGAAGAGGAGGAGGACGATGGGACGACCGTGGCCCTCACCAGGGGTGGCGTGACCAGCCTCGCGAGGACCGCTGGCAGGACCAGCCTCGCGATGGGGCTTGGAGGGATCAGCCTCGTGAGGATCGCCCGCAAGGCAACGCAGGGCTACCCCCTCTGCCACCACCACCAAGAAGGAATGATGACCATCATCAGGACGAGGGGGCTGGGGGCTTCCAGGAGCCGCGTGCAATCGCTTGCATCTTCAAGCAGTTTGCTCGCGAGGTGAATGCAGTCCTCCCCAAGCCTGAGGCCACAAGCCCCCTCAGGTGGTCCGTGTGTTCCATCACAGTCAGCTCAGCCGATCAGCTCAAATGCGCCGCAACAGCCGGTGTCCTCCCGATGCTCTGTTCCCCAGTCATCAGCAATGTGCAAGTTACCAGGACCCTCATCGACGGTGGAGCTGGGCTCAACGTCCTGTCCATCGAGACATTCAACAATCTTCAAGTGCCATATGATAAGCTTCAACCAACCAAGCCTTTCTCAAGAGTCACTGATGGTTCCACTGTCCCGATAGGGTAGGTCCGCCTCCCTATCACCTTTGGGCAGCACAAGAACTACCGTACCGAGCTCATTGACTTCGACATCGCCCACATTCACCTGCCATACAATGCCATCCTCGGGTATCCCGCTCTGGCCAAGTTTATGGCAGTGACTCACCGTGGCTACAATTTCCTCAAGATGCCAGGAAGTGGCGGAGTCATCACGGTCCCCTGTGAAGAGAAGGATGCGGTGTGCTCTCTCGAGCGCGCCTTCCAAGCCGCCTCAATCGAGGACCCAGACAGCAAGGGTGGAAACCTTCCTGAAGCAGCCCCCAAGAAGAAGAAGACATCACCTGGCTCAAGGCCTTAGGAGATAGGCACCTCCGGAGGCGCCACATCCGGGCATGCACCCATCCAAGGGGCGCTGCCCTCCGTCGCATAGGGAGGCGCGCCCGGCGCCCTCCTCGGGCAAGGCTCGGGGGCTCTCTCCTGGGGAGCCACTGACTTTGCCAAGATCACGAGGGAGGCGCTCGGGCACCACTTGGAGGCGTGCTTCGCGACACGTTTCCCTCAGGAAGGCATAAGGCAAGGAGGGCCCAACCCTCAGGACTTCATCACCAAGGTCGCTCAGGACTTGCAGGAATCGAGAGTCATGCATGGCAACCGCCGCCTGCCCAGCGTAGCTCCCCATCCAGGCGAGGATGGCGGGCTGCGCGTCTGCATCGACTACCCAGGGCTCAATCGGATCGCATCACAAGAGCGCTCCTGGCCTTCGTGCGTGGGGAGTTGCGAGGGTCCCCCGCACAGCTACGTTCGCATGCCCTTCGGCCTGCCGAACGCGGTTGCTGCCCACCACCGCCTGATGAGGAGCATTCTGGAAGCTTAGGTGGCCAAGCATCACGCACTCCTGGAGGAAATGGAGATGGACCTCGCCGAGCCGCCCGGACCTCCCGAGCCTCTCGAGGCTCGGAGAACCGAGGGGTCGTGAGGGTCGGCTTCCTCACCACGCACCATCAACTACTCCGACACTCGCTCTGCAATGGTACCAGGTGACTTCTCTCAAGTTTCGTTTCAGCTGGGAGAGCCCTCAGGGCTGCATCATTCCCAGGTCGCATGGGTCTGTCCCCGCGGCATGTATCCGTTTTTCTTATGTCTTCAGCTTACCTTGTTGGGGGCGCCCCTCGGGCTGCATCATCCCCAAGCCGCTTGGGCCTGACCCAGTGGTGTGTGCCTTTTTCTACACCTATCTAAGTTGATTTTCTTCTCCATGCTTAACCTTCTTGAGATAATCACCTGCTCAATTGACACCTACCTTTGGAGCCACTCGCTCTAGCACGAAGCTTGTGGATGGGTCCGTCCCTGCAACATCGACAAATCTGAGTGGTCGAGCTCTGGCCGCAGCAGCCCCGCAAAGCGCTACCTCACCAGACCCTCGGTGCCACGGTCACTCCCTCGGAGCAACCCATGGCTGGCTGGCAACCGTAATGGCAGTCCTTGTTTTCCTCGTATTGGTGTGCAGGATCCGCCTAAGGAATGGCATGGGGGCATCGTGAGCTCCCTCTCTCTCTCTCTCCCGTGCGATCCGTTTGCGCATTAAAAGGGGGGCGCCTGAGCATCGCGACTCAGGGGCTCTTACTGGCTCTCCATCGCTCACCCCCTGGCCTTGACCCACGGCATCGCGACCTGTCATACCAGCGGCGGCTGAGCTCGCTCGAGGGTCGGGGCCTGAGGACGTAGAGCATAAAGGAAAGTGCAGGGAAGAGGGGATAATCTCATGAGGATCCAACCCAGTGACACCCCAGCTGCCGGCGCGCGAGCCAGGCACCTCGCCGAATAATGACTCCAAGCTCACGAGATAAGTCACGCCCCTGCAAAAGCTAAATCAACGCGATGCTAACCACTCGCCTAGTGCGGCTCTATCACAACGACGTTGCCTTCCTTTCTTGCCCAATGGAGGCTGCTTGAGCGCTAAAGGGGACCTCCTGAGCATCGCGCCTCGGGGGCTCTTACTGGACCTTGGGCCGCTCACCTCCTGGCCTTGACCACAGCATCGCGACCTGTCACACCAACGACAGCTGAAGCCTGCCTGGCGACCGGCACCTGTCAGTGTAGAGCACCAAGCCCTCGTGAGGACAGAAAGCGGGAGCCGAGCCAAGACAGGACAAGCATCTAACATCGCTCCATGATAAGGATAATATTCACAAAAGACATGGCAGACGCCTTACATACCCCCGCGGGGTGTTTCTTTGATTCCTCGCAGGGGATAAAAGGAGCCAATCCTAAGGAACGCTAACTACGTGCGCCATCATAGAAGACGCCATCATCAACAGTGGGCCACCAAGCACCGGAGCCAACCTCATCCAGATCAGTGGCGTCGGCGGCCAGATGTGGCTGCCCTGCTCCGAGTGCGACGCGAGCTTGGGGGCTCGTAGATGTCATCGCTCGTCTCCGGAGTCGTGAGAAGCTCAGGGGAGTCGCTGGACCCTCCGGCTTCTCCGCTACTACCAGAGGAGCTGTTGGGGGACCGGTTGGCAGGCCTGGCCCTCGCCACTTTGGTGCCCCGGTCGCCTTCCTTGGGGCAGAACTCCAGTCAGCGTCCATCCGCGTGAAGACCTCGAAGAACATCAAGGAGGCGCCATCGTATTCAAGATGAATTATGAGGGCACCCCCTGTCCGGCAGACGCGGGCGATCTCGCCCCAGCCCCGGGTCATGTAGACCTTGCCCGGAGCGACAACTTCGACCTCCACTCCGGTCGCAAGGGTGTTGCAGGCATCATACTGCAGCCAGAGCTCCAGAGGCCCCCTTGGTGGTATCTCAAAGGCGAAGGAGGGAGGAAGGCGAATCCAAGAGCATGGAGGCATAGCGGCGTGAAGCACAAGATCGCGAGAAGAACCCTTAGCATGGACCCCAGGGGCGACGAAGCGCACCGCTGTGGCTCGTCGGCGTCGCCGACGGCGCTGGCGGTGCCGCTCGGCGTCTGAAAGCACAAGTGCTCCCTAGGTGGTTTTGGTAATTAATGTCAACATATCTCTTGTTGGACTAACACTTTTATCTAGTATGTTTCACATAAGTTCAACAATGGAGTGGCATGGACTAAAGGATGTGGGAATTCCTTCAAGATGCTAAGGACAAAGGATTGGCTCAAGCTTCAAGCTCAAGACTCTTCATTTCATATTTTAGTGATCCAAGATCACATTGAGTCTATAGGAAAAGACAATACTATCAAGAAGGGATGAGGTGTTGCTTAATGAGTTTCTTGCTCCACAGTGCTTAGTGATATGCTCCAAAACCCTCAACTACTTTCCCACTTCCACACATATGACCTAAACCTAAAGTCAAACTCGGCCCCACCGATTCTTTCTATTCAGCGCCACCGAGTTCAGATGTCATAGCCACTGCCACAAACCCTGGGCAAATCGGTCTCACCGATAGGGATCTCGGTCTCACCGAGATGGGATTGTAATCTCTCTGTGTATGTCCATTACCAAAATCGGTCTCACCGAGTTTGAACAATCGGTACTACCGAGATTACAATGCAAACTCTCTGGTTAACTTATTACCAAAATCAGTCCCACCGAGTTTGAGTAATCGGACCCACCGAGTTTGCCTGACCAACTCTCTGGTTAGCTAATTACCAAAATCGGTATCACCGAGTTTGTGTAATCGGTCTCACCGAGATTACGTTATGCCCTAACCCTAACCATATCGGTCCTACCGAGTTGCATGTTGGTCCCACCGAAAACCCCAACGGTCACTAGGTTTACTAAATCGGTCTGACCGAGTTTGTTGATTCGGTCCCACCGAGTTTGGTAAATTGTGTGTAACGGTTAGATTTTGTGTGGAGGCTATATATACCCCTCCACCTCCTCTTCATTCGTAGAGAGAGCCATCAGAACAAGCCTACACTTCCATCATCCTATTTCTGAGAGAATACTACCTACTCATGTGTTGAGGCCAAGATATTCCATTCCTACCATATGAATCTTGATCTCTAGCCTTCCCCAAGTTGCTTTCCACTCAAATCTTCTTTCCACCAAATTCAAATCCTATGAGAGAGAGCTGAGTGTTGGGGAGACTATCATTTGAAGCACAAGAGCAAGGAGTTCATCACCAACACACCATTTGTTACTTCTTGGAGAGTGGTGTCTCCTAGATTGGCTAGGTGTTACTTGGGAGCCTCCGACAAGATTGTGGAGTTGAACCAAGGAGTTTGTAAGGGCAAGGAGACCGCCTACTTCGTGAAGATCTACCGCTAGTGAGGCAAGTCCTTCGTGGGCGACGGCCATGGTGGGATAGACAAGGTTGCTTCTTCGTGGACCCTTCGTGGGTGGAGCCCTCTGTGGACTCACGCAACCGTTACCCTTCATGGGTTGAAGTCTCCATCAACGTGGATGTACGATAGCACCACCTATCAGAACCACGACAAAAACATCCGTGTCTCCAATTGCGTTTGAATCCTCCAAAACCCTTCCCTTTACATTCTTGCAAGTTGCATGCTTTACTTTCCGCTGCTCATATACTCTTTGCATGCTTGATTGTTATGTATTGTGAATGTTAAACTTGTGCCTAAACTCCACTCAAACTTAAAGAAGTTAAAAACTGCAACTTTGATACTTAGTATCTAATCACCCCCCCCCCTGTAGACACCTCTTCTTAAGGTCCTACAAGTGGTATCAGAACATTGGTCTCCATTGCCTTGGTTTAATCACCATTGGAGGAAGATGGATGAGTCTACTTTGGCGAGTCTTAGACATAGAGTGCCTATACTTGATGGAGAGTATTTTCATGAGTGGAAAATGAGATGCTTGTAATTTTCAATCAATATCATTTGAACAAGTACATTGCTAGCCCTTGTGCTCCTCATGTTGATCCTATGCATCCTACTCTTGATGAGTCAATTGACATGATTAGGAATCTTAGAACTGTTAATCTTATCACTAAAGGCCTAGAAACTTAATTATAAACTTGCCTACTCTTGAGTGTGCCTACACTATATGGAAATTTCTTGAGGAACGCTTTCCAAATTATTCCTTGAAAAATCTAGATGAAATTCTTCATAAGTCTATTGACTTGAGTAAGATGAATACTAGTGATCCTATGTTTGGTGATCGTCTATTTGAACTTACAAATCTTATGCGTGCCAAAGGAGATGTTGGAATTATTGGTGATATTATTTCCGAAGCTATAAGAATTCATAAGCAAGATCATTGTCAAACTCACTCTGACGAATTACCCTCTCTAGGACTTGATCCACCACATGACAATGTTGAACATGGATACTATGATGAGGATGAGGATAGTGACTTCGATCTTGACAATGCAATGAGACACTTTGGCCTTATGGAAAATCTTCGGGGATATATGTCAGGAGGAAAGGAATGGGTTCTTGATAGTGGATGTACCGATCACATGACCGGAGATAAAGACATGTTTCATGAGCTTGCTGAAAATGATAGTCCTTGAAAGTATGTCACTTTCAGTGACAACTTAAAGGGTAAGGTGGTTGGCCTCGGTAAGGTGGCCATCTCACATGATAGCTCCATTCAAAATGTTATATATGCTCGTTGAATCTCTTGGCTACAACTTACTTGCAGTATCTAGACTTGCTGATTTTGGTTTCAATGTCCTATTTACTGAAGTAGATTGCCAAGTGTTTCGTTGAGACAATCATAAAATGGTCTTTACCGATATACGTAGAGGTGATATTTACATTGTTGATTTCTCTAGAAAGGCTCAACCTAAAACTTGCTTCATTGCTAAATCCTCAAAAGGTTGGTTATGGCATAGACGACTAGGTCACCTTAGCATGAGAAACCTTGACAAGCTTATTAAAGGGAATCATATCCTTGGTGTTAACGATGTCATATTTGATAAGGATAGACTTTGCAATGCTTGTCAAGCAGGTAAACAGGTTGGAGGAAGGCATCTCGTGAAAAATGTCATGACCACAAGGAGGCCACTTGAGCTACTTCATATGGATCTTTTTGGTCCCAACGCTTACAAGAGTCTCGGTGGAAATTCATTTGGTCTAGTTATAGTTGATGATTTTTCAAGATTTACGTGGATGTTCTTTCTCGATGATAAATCGCAGGTCCAAAAGATCTTCAAAAACTTCGCCAGGAAGGCTCAAAATCAGTTTGAAGTGAAGATCAAGAAGGTTTGCAGCAACAACGGAACGGAGTTCAAGAACGCAAACGTGGACACCTTTCTTGATGAAGAAGGGATTTCACACGAGTTCTCGGCTACGTACACACCTCAACAAAATGGAGTTGTTGAGAGGAAGAACCGGACGCTCATCAAGATGGCGAGAACGATGCTTGATGAGTACAAGACACCGAAGCACTTTTGGGCAGAAGCGGTTGAGACAGCTTGTCATGCAACAAATTGTTTGTATCTTCACAAGCTACTCGGCAAGACGGCATACGAGCTCCTCACCGGTAACAAACCCCAAGTTGGATACTTTCGAGTATTCGGCTCAAAGTGCTACATTCTTGATAAGCATCATCGTTCTAAATTTGCTCCTAAGTCTCATGAAGGTTTCCTACTAGGTTATGGCTCAAACTCTCACACTTATCGTGTCTACAAAAATTTCACCCAAAAGGTCGAAGAGACGGTAGATGTGAAGTTTGATGAACCTAACGGCTCGCAAGTAGAGAAATTGCCAATTGATGTAGGAGACAAAGATCCCTTGGAAGCAATCCAAGACTTGTCTATTGGCAAGATTCATCCAACGGAGGTGAAGGAGAGTACCTCGTCCGTCCAAGTAGAAGCTTCTACCTCATTACAAGGCGAACCAAGAGTTGATACGGAAGCATCCACAAGTGGGACACATCAAGATGAAGAAAACGAGGAAGTGCATCAAGATGAACGTCAACAACCTCCTTCTCCACCACGACAAGAGAACGACAACGCCAACAATGTAGAAGGCCAAGAAGAAGAACAAGATTAAGAAGAAGTTCAACCAAGAACCAAGCAAAAGCTTTCACGAGTTTGAGCAAAAATTGCTAAAGACCATCCCATCGAGCAAATCTACAATGATATTCAAACCGGGAGAATCACTCGCTCTAAAACTTGTTTAGCTAACTTTTGTGAAAACTATTCTTTCATCTCTAGCATTGAACCTATGAAGGTTAAAGAAGCACTGGAAGATCCAGATTGGATAAATGCTATGCATGAAGAGCTACACAACTTTGAGAGGAATCAAGTTTGGACATTGGTTGAGAAGCCCGACAACAACCACAACATCATCGGTACCAAATGGGTGTTTCGCAACAAGCAAGATGAAGATGGACAAGTAGTTCGCAACAAAGCACGTCTCGTCGCCCAAGGCTAGACACAAGTCGAAGGTATGGACTATGGTGAGACTTACGCTCCCGTTGCTAGACTTGAGTCCATTCGCATCTTACTTGCCTATGCTAATCACCATGATATCACCTTGTACCAAATGGACATTAAAAGTGCTTTTCTAAATGGTGAAATAGAGGAGGAAGTTTATGTTAAGCAACCTCCCAGCTTTGTCAATCCTAAGAAACCAAATCATGTTTACAAACTTCACAAAGCCCTTTATGGTCTTAAACAAGCTCCTAGAGCGTGGTATAAATGCTTGATCAAGTTCCTTATTGAAAAAGGCTTTGAAATTGGAAAAATAGATTCTACTCTTTTTACTAAAAGGGTCAATGGAGAACTATTTGTGTGCCAAATCTATGTTGATGATATTATATTTGGTTCCACTAACCCTCATTTTAGTGAAAAGTTTGGGAAGCTAATGTCGGAGAAGTTTGAAATGTCTATGATGAGTGAACTCAAATTATTTCTTAGTTTGCAAATCAGGCAAACTAAGGAAGGTACCTTTGTCTCTCAAACAAAGTACACCAAGGACCTATTCAAGAAGTTCAATATGCAAGAATGCAAAGGTATGACTACACCCATGCCTACTAGTGGACATCTTGACTTGACCAAAGATGGTGAACCGGTTGATCAAAAGGTTTATCGCTCTATGATTGGTTGATTGTTATATCTATGTGCTTCACGTCCCGATATCATGCTAAGTGTGTGCATGTGTGCACGATATCAAGCTGCTCCTAAAGATTGTCATCTTAAGGCCGTAAAAAGGATAGTGAGATACTTAATTCATACACCAAATTTTGGCATTTGGTATCCTAAGAGGGCCTCTTTCGATCTTGTTGGCTACTCCGACTCGGACTATGCCGGAGACAAGGTTGATAGAAAGTCCACTTCAGGTACTTGTCAATTTCTTGGTAGATCTCTTGTGTCTTGGTCCTCCAAGAAACAAAACTCGGTATCCTTATCTACCGCCGAAGCGGAATACATAGCCATTGGTTCATGTTGTGCTCAATTACTTTGAATGACCCAAACTCTTAAAGATTATGGGATATATGTGAAACATGTTCCATTGCTTTGGGACAATGAAAGTGCTATCAAAATTGATCATAATCCCATACAACATTCTCAAACTAAGCATATTGAAGTTCGTCATCATTTCATTCGAGATCATGTTGCTAAGGGTGACATTAATCTTAAGCATGTTCGCACCGAAAAGCAATTAGCAGATATATTCACTAAACCTCTTGATGAGAAAGTGTTTTGCAGGTTGAGAGGAGAATTGAACATCATAGATGCTTCAAACTTGGAGTAGAAACTCCATTGGATACATGCAAGACATGAGCTTATGACTAATCCTTGATATTTCTCTTATGATGAAAATCTTATGTCTTGGATATGTTTGCATCTTCCATGTTATATAACCCATGTAGGTACTTGGTTGAATCAAATTCCATGAGATTGTAATCTACTCACATCTTGAGCAATCTCTACATCACCAAGTCTCTACACTATGGTGGTTGAAGACAAGGAAGCACGGAACCATTCAAACATATCCTTTGACAAATTCTATGTTGAGCTTCATGATTATCACTATTGGATACACAAGTGCTCTTCCTTGCAAGAACTAACCCATGTAGGTAGATGGGCTTAAATTCCAAGTGGTGCTCCCAACTCTTGATGAGCTACATCAACCTTGAGCAACCCACACAAGTTCAACTACATGGTCAACACCACCAACCAAGGTATGTTATTCCATCTTAGAGAAGCTTTACTCCGAGTCATGAGCTAAAGCAACTCGACAAGATGTGAATACATCAAGATGCTTAAACGAAAAATGGTAACGCCATTTTGAGCTTAAACGATGAGTATGAGCTATGATCAAGTAATCTCACTTGACTCCTAGGTCAATATACTCTAACATAGGTGACCTTGTCGCCAACCATCTCTAGATGAAGTTCTCTTGTGTTCTTTTCTGTGATTTTGCATTTGTCTCATGCATATTTGTTTCCCCTTTCAAAAAAACTTCATCTAGATTTCTTTCTGTTTGCTCTGCATTTTCTGCATCCAATTCATTGCATATCATTCAGTAAATTCCTTGCAAATCTTTGTGAGATCTTACTAGTCTAGTGAGATGAGGTGACAAGTGTTTTCTCTGCGATGAACTTGGTTTCACCGATTTGTTGTTTTCGGTCCAACCGAATCATTTCGGTACAACCGAAGCATACCACTCGGTGCCCCCGATTTCACAACAGGAAAGATAGTTTGCCACTTATTCTGTGTTTCTTCTGATCCAGCTCCACTCAATGAATCTTGTCCTCTACAGGCATCACATTTATATAAATGCTTTGTGTTGTGACTCAAGGATCAAACCCTTCTTGGAAATTGATGTCAAAGGGGGGGAGAGAGATCACATCAAAGCTTATCACTTGACAAAGGGAGAGAGTATTACTTCCACAGGGGGAGAAAGAGATCTCCAGGGGGAGAGAATACTCAAGTAGAAAGTATTTCTCAAGGATCCCAGATGATGTTCAAGAGGAGAGATGCCACATGTCTTCTTGAGGGGAAAGACATGTTCATATGTGCTTATTTACATTAGCTCTGTTTATTTATATCTTTCAGCTCTGATTTTCTATTCCCTACCTTCTCCCAGTATCCCATGCTAGATTCAATGGGAGCAAGACATCTAAGGGGAAGAAATCATTCAAATTCATTGCATATCTTTACCCTTGGGGACATGTCTAATCCAATGTGGTACTTAGTACTCACTCTCTACATGTCATCCCAGTCTTGGTATTCTTGTGGTTTCTTCTATTTGCTCTGGCTAGTAGATGTACATGTGTTATCTAACCTTGTTTACGCAGGTTCATTCCATCCTAAGCCAACTCAAGACTACAAGGTAAGTGTATGCATCACAATCATGTGTATGAGGAATTCTTGCTAATGTACATACTGTTTGCAATAAGGACTCATGAGCATGAAGGTATTTTCTTTAATATTCTTTGCTCTGATGCATATGGCCAAGATACATGTAACACATTGCCTACTCTATCATGGTTATGCTCTCACATGCTTCTATATTCCATATTCACATGATTGCATACATGTAGGGGGAGCCTATGCTTGTTACATGTCTTTCCAAAGCTTTACTTGCTATTCTTTATATCTTTATCTAAAGCTTTGATGTATGTTGTCATCAATTACCAAAAAGGGGGAGATTGAAAGCACAAGTGCTCCCTAGGTGGTTTTGGTAATTAATGTCAACATATCTCTTGTTGGACTAACACTTTTATCTAGTATGTTTCACATAAGTTCAACAATGGAGTGGCATGGACTAAAGGATGTGGGAGTTCCTTCAAGATGCTAAGGACAAAGGATTGGCTCAAGCTTCAAGCTCAAGACTCTTCATTTTATATTTTAGTGATCCAAGATCACATTGAGTCTATAGGAAAAGCCAATACTATCAAGAAGGGATGAGGTGTTTCTTAATGAGTTTCTTGCTCCACAGTGCTTAGTGATATGCTCCAAAACCCTCAACTACTTTCCCACTTCCACACATATGACCTAAACCTAAAGTCAAACTCGGCCCCACCGATTCTTTCTATCCGGCGCCACCGAGTTCAGATGTCATAGCCACTGCCACAAACCCTAGGCAAATCGGTCTCACCGATAGGGATCTCGGTCTCACTGAGATAGGATTGTAATCTCTCTGTGTATGTCCATTACCAAAATCGGTCTCACTAAGTTTGAACAATCGGTACTACCGAGATTACAATGCAAACTCTCTGGTTAACTTATTACCAAAATCGGTCCCACCGAGTTTGCCCGACCAACTCTCTGGTTAGCTATACCAAAATCGGTCTCGCCGAGTTTGTGTAATCGGTCTCACCGAGATTACGTTATGCCCTAACCCTAACCATATCGGTCCTACCGAGTTGCATGTCGGTCCCACCGAAAACCCCAACGGTCACTAGGTTTACTAAATCGGTCTGACCGAGTTTGTTGATTCGGTCACACCGAGTTTGGTAAATTGTGTGTAACGGTTAGATTTTGTGTGGAGGCTATATATACCCCTCCACCTCCTCTTCATTCATAGAGAGAGCCATCAGAACAAGCCTACACTTCCAGCATCCTATTTCTGAGAGATAACTACCTACTCATGTGTTGAGGCCAAGATATTCCATTCCTACCATATGAATCTTGATCTCTAGCCTTCCCCAAGTTGCTTTCCACTCAAATCTTCTTTCCACCAGATCCAAATCCTATGAGAGAGAGCTGAGTGTTGGGGAGACTATCATTTGAAGCACAAGAGCAAGGAGTTCATCACCAACACACCATTTGTTACTTCTTGGAGAGTGGTGTCTCCTAGATTGGCTAGGTGTCACTTGGGAGCCTCCGACAAGATTGTGGAGTTGAACCAAGGAGTTTGTAAGGGCAAGGAGATCGCCTACTTCGTGAAGATCTACCGCTAGTGAGGCAAGTCCTTCATGGGCGATGGCCATGGTGGGATATACAAGGTTGCTTCTTCATGGACCCTTCGTGGGTGGAGCCCTCCGTGGACTCGCGCAACTGTTACCCTTCGTGGGTTGAAGTCTCCATCAACGTGGATGTACGATAGCACCACCTATTGGTACCACGACAAAAACATATGTGTCTCCAATTGCGTTTGAATCCTCCAAAACCCTTCCCTTTACATTCTTTCAAGTTGCATGCTTTACTTTCCGTTGCTCATATACTCTTTGCATGCTTGCTTGTTATGTATTGTGAATGTTAAACTTGTGCCTAAACTCCACTCAAACTTAAAGAAGTTAAAAACTGCAACTCTGATACTTAGTGTTTAATCACCCCCCCCCCCCTCTAGACACCTCTTCTGAAGGTCCTACAACGTCTCCTTCTCCAGAGCCCTTGGCTCAGGCGTACAAGGGCAGCGGAAACCTAGGCGGCAGCCGCTCATACCAAGGCCTCGATGTCTCCTGCCACGCGACCACGTCGCGGCCGAGGACCAGACGCTTCTTCGGCGGAAGCGGGTCGGGACCCTCTCGGGGGGGCTTCCCCTTCTCTTCCACTGAAAACCGGCGGATTGGCGCCATCGGTGCAAGGTGGAGCAAGGGCGAGGAAGCAGGAGTGAAGCAGAAAGAGATGGACTGCGGGGGCTCTCGCCCGTCCGTACTTATAGTCCGGAGGACGCCAACCGTCGGCCTCCACGATCACAGGTAATCATGACCCATTTCTGCATGTAGGGACTTGTCAAGTCGAGCAGTTGCCGAGGTAGCGTGGGGAAGCGGAGACGCCCACGTCCAATCAACTGCCACGCAGCGCCCAAGGCCGCAGGCTGATGGGGCCCGTGGCGGTCCGCACTTGCCCCTTCGCTTCTCTGTTAAGCCAAGTCCAAGCGCGCCTTGGGCCCGGGGGCTACTATCAGCGTTCTGGGAACGGGGGTCCCCAGACTTGCCTGCCTGCGGCCTGCAGCGTGGCTCGAGTGGTGGCCCAGTACGGCCCATCTTCGTCGGCGCAAGACTCAAGACCCTCGCGAGCGGCCAAGCCTCACGGGGCGGATGACACGAGGCTTCTTTAGGAGCGGCCTCGCCAGGCAGGATTGCGAGGAGGCGGAGAGATCAAGTCAAGGGTACCTCGCGAGGTGCTCGTGACGCAAGCCGTGACGATCGAGATCAGGCTGGCGCCAGGCGGGCACCAACCCGCGCGTTTCCTCTTTGGTGCAAAGGGGGCAAGCACAGGCGTGGAGTACCGAGGCATCAGGCAAAGGTTGCCATTTCAGTGCAACGAGACCAAGTCCTGCATGGCGGTAGGATGGAGGTCATCGTGGAGCCCAAGACGGCGTCATCGCCAGTGCCTTTGGCAGCCGAAGACCAACTTTAGTCAGGATAACTTGTACTAGATGTTCCCCTTCAAAATGGCCGTTGTTGGCGCCCTTCCCGCTCAATATTTGGGAAGAGGACCAGGGCCTCTATATATAGGGCTAGCCACCATAGTAGAAAGGAGAGAGATCTCATCGGAGAGATCTCATCGGGTTCCCATTAGATCGATAGGCGATTGAACTCACCCAAGCAGTTCATCGCACCAGCTCAAGAACACCTCTCACGAGGCTGTTCGTCCTTTGTAGTGTTCATCATCAGCCCCTGAGGCAATACACCACACCACACACTGGAGTAGGGTATTACACCACAACGGTGGCCCGAACCAGTATAAATCTTGTGTCCCTCATGTTGTTCATCGTTTAGCTTAGATTCTCGCGAGGCGGTCGGACGTAGAGTGGTAGGGGGAAGATCTTAGCGCGCACCCCAGAGTTTGAACCTTAAGGGTCTGCCAGAACCCAACATCCGACACATGGAAGGGATCAGATTCAACCAAAGTAATTAACTCGGGATCGACAGAGAATTCGTAATCCATATCAGTTACAGAGATGGGTGAAGTAGCAAACTTAGGATCATATTTCATTCTAGCATTTAAAGAATTTTCTTTCAGCTTACATAGTAATTTCTTAAGATCATCTCCATCCTTGCAAGCAAGAAATTTCCATAGATACCTCTCCATCCATAACATAACCCTCAGGTATCTTAGGCAATTCATATCTAGGAGAGCTAGGTTGAATAGGTTTTTCATAATTTTCAATTTCAATAACTTCAACAGTTTCAGTAATTTCACCAGTTTCAGCATTCTCTAATTCTTTAGCTTTAGCAAGTTTTTCATCAAGAAATTCACCTAGTGGCACATTATCATCAAGCAAAGTAGTAGCATCATTCATAGCAGAAGTAGCATCATCAATTACTTGCAACATTTCAGAATTAGTAGGAGGTCGTGGTGCTGCAAGCTTACTCAAAACAGAAGGCGAATAAAGTGCAGAGCTGGATAACAGTTCCTTACCTCCCCTCGTTCTAGAGGGAACGATCTTGATTCTATCATCCTTAAGATTCTTCATAGTGATCAACAGATATATATCCCGAGTGACTCAACAAATATAGGTTTGATCCCCGGCAACGGTGCCAAAAAAGGTCTTGATAAACCACAAGTATAGGGGGTCACAATACTTTTCAAGGGTTCAACCCAAATTCATTGATTTGACACAAGGGGAGCCAACGAATATGTGTAAGTGATAGCAGTTGAGTCATTAATTCAACCACACCTTGAGACTAAATATCTGCATCAGAGTGATCGGTAGCATGGTAGTATGGTAGTTTGATAGTAGTAATGATAGCGATGGTAACAGTAACAGTAGTAGCACTAGTTATGCAGTAATTGTGATAGTAGCAACAGCAGCAGTAGTGATAATAACTTAGCAAAAAATATGTGAAAAGCTTGTAGGCATTGTATTAGTGATTGGATAATATTCATCATGTAATAGTCATAACCTAGGGCGACACGAAACTAGCTCCAATTCATCAATGTAATGTAGGCATGTATTCCGTAAATAGTCATACGTGCTTATGGAAAAGAACATGCATGGCATCTTTTGCCCTACCCTCCCGTGGCAGTGGAGTCCATAAGGAAACTAAGGGATATTAAGGCCTACTTTTTGTAGAGAACCGGAACAAAGCATTAACACATAGTGAATACATGAACTCGTCAAACTATGGTAATCATCGGAAAGAATCCCAATTATTGTCACCTTGGGGTATGTGGATCATAACACGTAATAGGTGCTTATAACTTGCAAGATCGGATCAAGAACTCAAATATATTCATGAAAACATAAAGGGTTCAGATCTGAAATCATGGCACTCGGGCCATAGTGACAAGCATTAAGCATAGCAAATTCATAGCAACATCAATCTCAGAACATAGTGGGTACTAGGGATTAAGCACTAACAAAATTAACTCGATTTCATGATAAATCCCATCCAATCCATCACCGTCCAGAAAGTCTATGAAGGAATTACTCACTCCCAGCGATGAGCATCATGAAATTGGTGATGGAGGAAGGTTGATGATGAAAACAGCGTCGAACCCCCCTCTCCGGAGCCCAGAACGGACTCTAGATCGGCCCTCCCGATGAAGAACAGGAGGTGGCGGCGGTGAGGTAGTCCCGGATTAGGGGGTGTCCGGATAGCCGGACTACCATCATCGTCCGAACTATCATCGGCCGGACTATCATCATCGATCGGACTCCAAGACTATGAAGATACAAGATTGAAGACTTCGTCCCGTGTCCGGATGGGACTTTCCTTGGCATGGAAGGCAAGCTTGGCGATACGGATACGTAGATCTCCTACCATTGTAACCGACTCTATGTAACCCTAGCCCTCTCCGGTGTCTATATAAACCGGATGGCTCTAGTCTGTAGGACACAACAACAACTATTACAATCATACCATAGGCTAGCTTCTAGGGTTTAGCCTCCTTGATCTCGTGGTAGATCCACTCTTGTAAACATCCACAATATCAATATCAATCAAGCAGGACGTAGGGTTTTACCTCCATCAAGAGGGCCCGAACCTGGGTAAAACATCATGTCCCTTGTCTCCTGTTACCATCCGCCTAGACGCACAGTTCGGGACCCCCTACCCGAGATCCGCCGGTTTTGACACTGACATTGGTGCTTTCATTGAGAGTTCCTCTGTGCCGTCACCGATAGGAAGGATGCCTCCACCCATCTTCAAGGACGGTATTTTCGCCAAAGGAGCCTCGGCCGCCGGCCAAACAATCCGGCTAGGTGGTTTTCTTATGACCGCCTGTCCGGCTACCGCTTCGACAATGACCTCTCAAGTCGTCAACAGCAATCTTCACGTCAGCTCGGAATTCGCCGAGCGGCTGGATCCAATAGAGCTCTCATCCATAAACAAGCTCTTGGATCGCATCGCCGTCCTGGGAGTCGCTACAGACTACAATCAGATTGGGCTTAAAACCGATCTGAGAGAGATTAACTCCCCCCAGGCCACCCACCATGTTGCAGTGGTAGAGGACCAATGCCGCGACTCTTCTCCTGTATTGAAAACTAGGCATGTCCGGGCTCCCGAACCCCCCATGCCGGATTCCCGCGGAGGGACAGACTTTGATCAAGCACTAAACTTAAAGTCAGGCATCGGACCAGACTCGTTGGACAACGTCCAGCAATCCAAGCTTCCAAATTTGGAAACTTCTCGGCCCTCGAGCCTTGAGATGGGTAGGGTTCCGGACTTAATTCCACCCACCCGCCCAGACATATGCGATCTATCTCTAATCTGGCAAGAGCCCGCTGAGACAGTACATCACTACTGGGCCAGATTCCTCCTGGTTATGGACAGGATAAAGGACTGCCGAGAGGAAAACGCAATCTCAATTTTTTGCAATAATTGCACGGACGAGGGAATCTTGAACGCCGTCAGCCGTCGTGAAATTACACGCTTCGCCGACCTGGCGTCCATAGTACGAAAGTACTGTGCGATGGAGAGTTTCCGGACAACCGAAAATAAGTTTTGGGACAATCCGGCCCTGAATACAACCCTAGTCCGCAACAAAAGGGTGCATTACACTCAGGCACCAGATACAAAAATCAAAAAGCAAATACCCCATAGAGGGCACGGAACCGTACTGGAGGGATGGCTTAGAGGACCCTGTAAAATTCACAATACAGAAGGCGCCGTCCCAACACATAGCCTTCGAGCATGTTGGATATTACGGCAAGTGGCCAAAAGTGGAGAGGAGCTTCTAGCCTCGGAAAACCACTCCAACAATACCGGTACGGTATCAACAGTCTTCGAGACTTTCGCATCAAACAATATGCGGAAACAAACAATCCGCAGCCTTGCCGAAGTCTACCAAGTAGCAACAACTAATCCATGGAGCAACACAGCCATCACCTTCAACGCCAGCGACGAACCTAAATTCCGAACAGCCCGAGCTCCAGCCGCACTGGTACTTAGTCCAATAGTGGACGGCTTTCGACTTACAAAGGTCCTCATGGATGGCGGCAGCGGATTAAACCTCATCTACAAGGAAACCCTTCAAAAAATGGAAATAGACTGGAGCCGCATTGAGCGAAGCAGCACAACCTTTAGAGGAATAATCCCTAGCCGGGAGGCGCGCTGCACAGGAAAAATCACACTCGATGTGGTATTCGGCTCGCCGGACAATTACAGATCCGAAGAAGTCACGTTCCAAGTGGCCCCGTTCAACAGCGGATATCACGCTATATTAGGACGAGAGCCATTCACAATTTTTCAAGCCGTACCCCATTACGGGTACATGAAGCTCAAAATGCCTGGGCCCGGCGGAATAATCACTCTCGTTAGTGATCCGGACATAGCACTCCGCGCCGAAAACAAGACAGCCGCATTAGCCTTAGAGGCACTATCTGAAGCCCTAGCGGCAGAGGAACTCACCGCGCTGCGCTCTACGGTGAATAGGGACGATGTGATACTCGATAAGAGATCCAAGTCCACCTCCTTTAAACCAGCAGATGAAATAGTAAAATTCCAGGTCCACCCAACGGACCCGACAAAGACGGCCTCCATCGGGGCACAATTGAACCCTGATGTAGACGCCGCACTGGGAGAATTCCTTCGGGAAAATTGGGACATTTTTGCCTGGCACCCCTCGGATATGCCTGGAATCCCACACAGATTGGCAGAACACAGCCTAAACATCCTAAAAGGATTCAAGCCAGTCAAACAGGCTCTTCGACGATTTTCCGAACCCAAAAGACAGGCAATGGGAGAAGAGCTAGCCAAACTATTGGAAGCCGGATTCATCAGAGACATCAAACATCTGGATTGGCTAGCAAACCTGGTAATGGTACCAAAGAAGGACAAATCCTGGCGCCTATGTGTCGATTTCAAAGACCTAAATAAAGCCTGCCCAAAGGATCCCTTCCCCCTCCCCCGCATCGACCAAATCATCGATGCCACTGCAGGGCACGATTCATTGTGCTTCCTGGACGCATACTCCGGCTATCATAAAATCAAGATGGCAGAAGCGGATCAAGCCGCAACGGCATTCATTACTCCATATGGACCATTCTGCTTCAACAAGATGCCCATCGGACTTAAAAACGCCGGCGCAACATATCAGCGCATGATTCAGACATGTCTGGCTACCCAGATCGGCAAAACAGTAGAGGCATACGTAGACGACGTAGTCGTCAAAACTAAACACGTCGAAACTCTAGTAGACGACTTGAGGCTCACATTCGACAACCTCAGAGCATATGACATCAAGCTGAATCCGGAAAAATGCGTTTTCGGCATACCAGCTGGAAAGCTACTGGGCTTCATCGTATCCGGTAGAGGAATTGAAGCAAACCCAGCCAAGATCCGAGCTCTGTCACAGCTAGATATCCCAAAAGACCTCAAGCAAATACAAAAATTGACTGGATGCATGGCGGCTCTAAGCCGCTTTATCTCCCGTCTAGGAGAAAAGGCATTGCCCCTCTATCGCCTCCTTAGGCGCACCGAACACTTCGAGTGGACGGATGCTGCCACCGCTGAACTCGAAGAAATAAAGGCCATATTGGCAACAAATCCGGTCCTGGCTGCGCCCAACCTGGGCGAACCAATGTTGTTATACATCGCAGCAACGCATCAAGTTGTAAGCGCGGTACTCGTCGTCGAACGAGAGACAGAAGGGCATAAATTCCCTCTTCAAAAACTAGTATACTACGTATCCACTGTGTTAACCCCCTGCAAGTCCCGTTACCCGCACTATCAGAAGATAGCATACGCGGTGTTCATGGCATCCCGGAAGCTCCGACACTACTTTCAAGAGTGTTCGATAACAGTGGCCTCTGAAGTACCACTTAACGACATTATAAACAACCGCGACGCGATGGGCAGGATTGCAAAATGGGCCATTGAACTCTTACCATTTGATATAACTTACAAACCTCGGCGAGCTATAAAGTCACAAGTTTTGGCTGACTTTGTCGCTGAATGGACCGAAGCCGAACTCCCTAAAGAGTACGGCGCATACTCCAATTGCATTATGCACTTCGACGGCTCTAAAATGTTAGCCGGATTGGGGGCTGGCGTCGTATTGACGTCCCCGGCCGGGACACAGTCCAATACATACTTCAGATAATGTACACGGACTCCAACAACGCAGCCAAATACGAGGCCCTTTTACATGGTCTCCGGATGGCAATCTCCATGGGCATTCAATGCCTAGAGGTGCGCGGGGATTCAAACCTTGCAATATCCCAAATAAACGGAGACTTTGACGCCAAAGATCCAAAAATGGCAGCATATCGCAATGCTGTCCTAAAAATGTCAGCCCGGTTTGAAGGACTTGAATTCCATCACGTAGCCCGGGATAATAACCAATCAGCCGACGTACTGGCACGCATCGGCGCAAAACGCGACGCTGTCCCTCCTAACATCTTCTTGGAACGGCTCTTCAAGCCATCCGTACTATGGGAAGAGGAGTCCGGAAATAACAAACCGGAACAAGCCGCACCAACCGGCGATTCAGCCGATGACATAACTCCTTCAGCCCACGACATAATGGCAGTAATTGCCCCATGCACAGAACCATTCCTCGCCTACTTGCTTAGGCAGGAGCTTCCCGAAGACCAAAATGAGGCCCGCTGCATTGTCCGGCGATCTAAAGCCTACAAGGTCTATGAGGGAGAACTTTATAAGAAAAGCACAACCGGAGTCCTTCAAAGGTGTATCTCCGAAGAGGAAGGGCGAAACGTCCTGGCTGAAATTCATGCCGGACTAGGCGGACACCACGCTGCAGCCCGGGCCCTTGTAGGAAAGGCATTCCGTACAGGATTTTATTGGCCGACGGCCCGAGCAGATGCTCAGGACTTAGTCCAAAGATGCGTCGGTTGTCAGCTCTTTGCTAATCAGAGCCATATGCCACCCACCGCCCTCAAAACTATACCCATTACCTGGCCGTTCGCGGTCTGGGGGCTTGACATGGTTGGACCACTTAAAGGGGGAACCCACAAGCAAAGATACCTATTGGTCATGGTGGATAAATTCACCAAATGGATAGAGGCCAAGCCAGTTAAAACGGCAGAGTCCGGACTAGTGATAGACTTCATATCCGGGGTAGTACACCGTTACGGTGTCCCCCACAGCATCATCACCGATAACGGCACGAACTTCACAGCCGATGAGGTTAAATCATGGTGCAAAAATATGGGCATCAAGCTCGATTACGCTTCAGTCTATCACCCTCAAACCAACGGTCAAGTGGAATGAGCAAATGGTCTAATAATGAGCGGCATCAAACCCAGACTAGTGCGGTCCCTTACGAAATCTGACACGCACTGGGTAGAGGAGCTCGACTCCGTACTCTGGGGGCTGCAGACAACGCCTAACCGTACTACCGGATTCACACCATTTTTTATGGTATACGGCGCAGAAGCAGTTTTGCCCTGCGACATCATTCATGACTCACCTCGAGTGCGCATGTACGAAGAAAGAGAAGCCGAGTTGGATCGGCAGGACAGCTTGGACGCATTGGAGGAAGAACGCGACATCGCCAAGGCTCGTTCCGCATTTTATCAGCAACAGGCTCGAAGATACCAAAGCAGAGAAGTACGGGCCAAGACTTACAACGTTGGCGAACTAGTTCTACGCCTGCCGGACAAGAAAAAGGACAAGCTCAAGCCCAAATGGGAAGGCCCCTTCATCATCGATCAAGTCCTGACCAGCGGAGCGTACCGTCTACGAAATGCATCGGATAACCGACTCGAGCCGAACCCATGGAACGCAGCCCGCCTCCGAAGATTCTATGCCTAGCGCCGGACTAAGAGTTCGTCCCTTTCCCCCCATCCAAATTTTTTTTTACTTCAGCTGCCTTTTTCTTTTTCTTCTCAACCCTATTCATCAAAGCCTTAAAGGGCCTACTTGCGCAACGTTCGCGTGCAATTGATGTGCTATCCGCACTCATTATACCTGGGGGCTTCTTTACCAGAAGCTTAATTATAAGGGCTTCATGCCCAGCACATGTGTCAAGCCTCCACATGTACCTTTTATTCACCATTATATGCATCGATATGACTTAAGTTTTGGCCAAGCTGGGTTGCCTGGCTCCTGTGCTTACCCCTATGTTCCCGATTGTTCGGCTAGGAGGTAAAGGGAGCACCTCTGCGATTGTTACTGCCGGGTCAGCCGGATGTGTACCTCAGACTGGGTGAAGCCGAAAGCTAGCATTCTTAAGGGAATATTCGGTCGGTGACTTAAAAGATGATTTTTTTATCCACTTATTTATCTACCCCCAGATGTTTTTCTGCTTTTTTCGCAGTCCAGACATGCACTTTAGGGCATGCCACCCCCAGAGGAAAGGAACCCTTAACGGAACTATTCTCCCTGGAAGATGTTTCTTACTACCCATGTAATATAACATAACTAGTTGGGCACTTGTCTGATAAAGCACTAATGACCCCTATGCCTGGTCTCCATGCATACCCCGGTTGTTTCATAACCAAGAAGGTATTCGGACACACTCCGGACTCTAGGGTCCCGAGGTCGAAGCGAAAAGGTCGGCAAAGACAAATGATCTACAATCCGGCTAGAAGGCATTTTATATGTCATTTTATAATACATTGTCAAATCGACTGATTGTATTCTTCCTCAATCCCGTCTAACAGGTTGTCTAATTTATAGTCCTGTTGGGAAAATTTAGCGGCCAGCTCTACTTGGCCGTATACTAAACTCACAGGGATCTCCTTCCCATCGGGCCCCACAGGTCTGACTTCGGCCATGTGGTTGGGATCCGCCTTCTTGTACCGCATCTTTACCATGGCCCAGGCCTCCCTGGCACCTTGGCGGCAGGCCGAAATCTTCCATAAATGGAAGCGCTGCCGCACTCCTTGAAGCTTCTCCGCAAGCTCCCCAAGACCCTCGGGTAAGGAGAAGGCTGGCCATAAAGCCTGGATGACGCCGCTCATTGCCTGCCGAACTCGTTCGATTAGTTGCAACAATTCAGGAAGTTGATCACCCGTTGATACGGGCATCTCCTCCGCAGGGCGACCTGTGAGCATACCTGCAGACATATTCTGTCAAATTGACTTCCTCGCTGAACTCTTCTTTTCAAAGGAGTTCGCTCAAGCACTTACTATAGATGCTGCGACGAAGCCGCTGATTCTCCTTAACGGAGCCCGACAGCTCGGCCCGAACGCCTTTCAGCTCTTCTCCAAGCTGGGCATGGGCATCCTGGAGCTTGTTCCTTTCATGCTGCACCTTATGCAGCACCCTCTCGCCGGCCTTTAGTTGGCGCAGAAGTTCTTGCCTATCCGGATCTTGTCCGGCAGCACCTGCAACGTCATTTTTTAGACTTGCGCACAGGCCCAACGCTACTTATCTTTCTAAAATAATGCGTTACCAGGAGAGGTCCCTGTGTTTCCCCCTGTGCCAGAGAGTGCGGCCTCAAGTTGGGCCTTGCACTCTTGCAGCTCCTGAGACAGTTGGGTATTCTTCTCGGTAAGATCCTACGTTTCATATGATCCTTAAATCAGTTAATATAACTACTTTAAGTCTCGGGGGCTACTGGCATATACAACTATTAAATTCTCTTACCCGTATGTCTTTTACATACTGCTCCGTGGCTCTGGTAAAACCATCTTGAGCAGCACGAAGGTGCGCGTCCCCCGCGTTAAAGGCATTCAACGCCTCGGGGGAGAAGCACGTGTCACGAAATACTATCCGGCGGCGCCTGTGATTCAGGGCACTCTCCACCTCAGACTTGGTGGCGGACAGTCTGTCGGCATCCTCCGTCGGAGGAACATCCGGCTCGTGCCTTGCGCTCGCCTCCCCCTCCAGACCAGGTGCTGGAGCCTGGCTGGTAGAGGTTGGATTGGCAACCTCCACGCCCGCAGTCCGGCGGACGCTTTTTTCCCTACGAAAGTCATGAGCACTCAAACGCTTCCTAGGAACGTTGCTCTAAATAATGGATTGTGAGCTACACCTTTGCGGCGACGTTTCAGTCCGCGCCGCGCTCCTCTTCCGCCTACTGGTCCGGACTGGCCTTTGTTGGCCAGCCACCGCGGGCTCGGCTTCTTGCCCTAGGGGCGCCTCCTGCACAGCGCCATCGTATACGGTGGTCAGAAATAAGCAAGGAAGGAATGACGGTGTCAGGACTTTGGTCGCAATCACCTGGGAAGCCGGATATAGTCCGGGATAGTCGGCCGTGATGGCGACTAAAGCATTGTCCATGCTGAGCTGGTGGAACACCCCGTCGATTAGCTCCACCATTATGTCCGGATCCTCTTCGAAGGCCGGATCCCGGGATCTCTCTGGATCCTCGGGTTGCGGAGCTGGACTTAGCATCTCCTCCACGATCCGGCGCAGCTCCTGCGTCGAAAGAAGAACACAATATAAGAAACTTAAGTTTCAAAAAGCATGGGTCGGGCACGCAGAGTGTTCGCTTACCCAAGGCCGGGGATTATTCATGGAGAACCCATTTAACGGGTTCGTCCGAAGGAAATCCTCCTTCTCCCCCTTATACAGGCCGGACAGGATCGTCACCAGATCTTCGACCGAATCCGGCCCTTTGCGGCCATGACGGGTGGCATCGTCCTCCCCGTTGAAATCCCACATGGGGTGGCCCCTGTATTGTAGTGGCTGCACCCCCCGCATAATGCATGTCGCCATGACTCCAATCATGGTCAACCCGGCATGGGCCAGTAACCTTATTCGGCCCATCAAATAATGGACGCTCTTGTCTTCCTCCAGTTGGGGGCTCCGCGGACGCCAACTAAGGCGTTTCTTCAGAGGAGCATTGCTGAACTCCGGGAGGCCGATCCGAACAGGGTCCGGCAGCGGAGCGTCTTCTATATAAAACCATTCCGAAGGCCAGTCTTCGGACGCCTTCTTAGGGGTTCCGGATGGATATCCGGTCCCGGCAATGCGCCATATTTCGGCGCCGCCCACTTGATATATGGACCCCTCGTGAGAACGGGGTACAAGGCAGAACAACCTCTTCCACAGTGCGAAATGGGGCTCGATGCCCACGAATAGCTCGCAAAGAGCTACGTAACCAGCAATATGCAGGATTGAGGCGGGCGTGAGGTGATGAAGCTGGAGTCCGTAGAACTCCAGGAGCCCGCGGAGGAATGGATGTACAGGAAATCCAAGCCCCCTTATCAGATAGGGGACGAAGCATACCCGCTCCCCTTTGTTGGGACTTGGGGTAACCTCCGCTTGCTTCCCACCTTTGTAGGTGGCCAGCCCGGCTCGAACCGGAACCATAAAGGCCGGAGGGAGATATCCCCCCGCTTGGAGCTTCACCAGCTCGTTGTGCGGAACAGAGCATCTCCTCCAATCTCCTGGCAAAGGCTGGGAGCGCGAGAAGAGGAGCCGCGTTGACGGTCCATGATGGAATGGATTCTTGGTCGAAAGCGCTCCGATGAGTATTTACGGGAGGAAGATGGTGATTTGGATCTGGATTCTTGCCTCCCTTATAGGCAGATTATTCGCACAACTAGGGGGTAAAACATAAAAGACACCCTGGCTTTTCACATTCGCATGATGCGTGGAAGAAGGCCATTATTGGGCATGGAAGCCAAGACGCGCAACATTGATGAGGAAGCCGGACACTGTTCGGCAGGTACGTAGAACTTGAAGGAGAACCCGCCTTGCAACGTCGAAGACTACACACATGCTGGACTTATCGTCATTGAAGCCTGGTTCGGGGGCTACTGAGGGAGTCCCGGATTAGGGGGTGTCCGGATAGCCGGACTACCATCATCGGCCGAACTATCATCGGCCGGACTATCATCATCGACCGGACTCCAAGACTATGAAGATACAAGATTGAAGACTTCGTCCCGTGTCTGGATGGGACTTTCCTTGGCATGGAAAGCAAGCTTGGCGATACGGATACGTAGATCTCCTACCATTGTAACCGACTCTATGTAACCCTAGCCCTCTCCGGTGTCTATATAAACCGGATGGCTCTAGTCCGTAGGACACAACAACAACTATTACAATCATACCATAGGCTAGTTCTAGGGTTTAGCCTCCTTGATCTCGTGGTAGATCCACTCTTGTAAACATCCACAATATCAATATCAATCAAGCAGGATGTAGGGTTTTACCTCCATCAAGAGGGCCCGAACCTGGGTAAAACATCGTGTCCCTTGTCTCCTGTTACCATCCATCTAGACGCACAGTTCGGGACCCCCTACCCGAGATCCGCCGGTTTTGACACCGACAGGCGGCTTCATATCAGAAAATGCGATGATTCCTTCTCCCTGATTTTTTCCATGGAAAATAGGTAATTATGGAGTTGGAGTTAGGATTGTGGGGGCTTCCAGGGGCCCACAAGCTTGAGGGGCACACCCTAGGGGGCGCCCTGGTTGCTCTCCTCGGGTAGTTTCTTGCGCTAGTATTTTTTTATATATTCTGAAGTAATTCTCCGTAAATTTTCAACTCAATCCGAGAACTTTTATTTTGTACAAAAACAACACCATGGCAATTCTACTGAAAACAACGTCAGTCCGGCTT
Organism: Triticum dicoccoides; assembly: GCF_002162155.2. Taxonomy (NCBI): domain Eukaryota; kingdom Viridiplantae; phylum Streptophyta; class Magnoliopsida; order Poales; family Poaceae; genus Triticum; species Triticum dicoccoides. The sequence goes on along the minus strand of NC_041391.1, from coordinate 526,763,248 downwards.
AGTGCCATTCAAATCATGCAAATTAGAGTCCAAAACCACAGCAAAACTATTTGGAAAAGTAGATACGTTTGGGATGTATCAGCCGCCACGTGGCATCGATATGCCGATGGCTTGGCCGTCGGCTTAGCTCTAGATCTATGCCGACGGTCCGGCCGTTGGCATATACTTGCACCAGGATGACCTAGCAGCCTCCATGTGGCACGGGTATGCGACGGGGTCACCGTCGGCATAGATCTAGAGCTACGCCAATGGCCAGGCCGTCGACATATCGGTGCCATGTGGCGGATTTTGGTTCGACCGTATAACTGACGGCGCCATCAGGTGCCGTCACACGAGGGGAAACTATCGACGGTGCAATGATGCCGACAGCTGTACGGAGGTCGTCGGCATAGCCAACTATGCTGACAGCTCGGGCTATGCCGATGGCTGTCGTCTGCATAGGGGTATCCGGATGGGGTTTGCCCCTGTGCCGCCGGTAGTGGGCCGTCAGCATAGATCCCTATTCTGGTAGTGCATGGACGCGCATACCGCATTATCGCAATATCCAATTGTTTTGTTAGGCCTATTTTTGTTTGGTCTCTGCTTTACTTTTATGGGCCATCATTGTCGTTTGTTATTGGCCTCCTTTGTAAATGCGGAAGAGATAGGGTGCTCTATTCACTACCTCTTTTATCACCTCCATTCTATGGCTACTTTTCCTATGCCCATTCCCCCTCTCTTCATCTCCCCTTTCTATTTCACTAGATCCGACGCCTTTCTTTTGTGCGACCCTTTTTTGTGCGACCTTTTTTCTTGCCTGAGTTAGAGGTCCACCTTCAACTTGCAACTCAGGCCAAACTTTTTTCTATGCCTGAGTTGCAAGACCACTATTAACTTGCAAGTGGGCTCAACATTTTATTTGTCTCCAGTTGCAAGTTTACTCTCGACTCTCAATTGGACTCGATATTTCTTTTGTATCACAACTGAGCCCAACACTTCTTTACATTAGTTGCAAGTCCACCCTTAACTTACAACTGGGTCAGACTTTTTTCCTCAGTTTCAAGTCCACCATCTACTTGCAACTAGGAGATGATTTTTTGTCCCAGATACAAGTTAGCCATCATCTCGCAACTGAGTCCACCCCTTTTATCCCTGTTTCAAGACAACCATGACTGACAATTGGGATCTTGATCCTTTTTTGCCACAGTTGCAAGTCAACCGACGACTCACAACTAGGCCCGGCCCTATTTTTGTCCAAGTTGCAAGTCCAACATTGACATGCAACTAGGTACTTGATCCTTTTTTCCTCACTTGTAAGTGCATCCTTGACTCACAACTAGGTGTGACATTTTTCTCTCTCCAGATGCAAGTCCATCCTCGGCATGCAACTAGGCTCGATGTTTCTTTTGTATCACAACTAGTTCCGACTCTTTTTTTTGCATTAGTGCAAGTCCACCCTTAACTTGCAACTCAGCCTCACTTTATTTCGCCTCAATTGCAAGTTCACCTTCAACTCACAACTAGGCACTAAGTATTTTTTGGCCCAGTTGCAAGTCAACCATCAAGTCGCAACTAGCCACTCCTATTTTATCCTACCTGCAAGACAACATTTGACTCATAACTACGATTTTGATCTTTTTTTGTCATGGTTGCAAGTCAACCTACAACTCGCAACTGGGCCTAACCCTTTGTTGTTGTCCTAGTTACAAGTCCACCATTGACATGCAACTGAGTGACTGACCTTTTTCCCAAGTACAAGTCCACCCTCAACCCGCAACTGGGCCCGGTCGAAAGGACGTGGATGCTGCCTAGAGGAGGGTGAATAGGCGCTTTAAAACAATTATGATTTAGGCTTGAACAAATGCGGAATAAAACTAGCCTTTAATTTGTCAAGCACAAAACCTAAATATACTAGGCTCAAGTATGTGCACCAATAACTTATGCTAAGTAAGATAAACAACTAAGTGATATCAAGATATACAACTTCAAGTGCGAAGGTTATCACAAGGTAAGTGTATAAGAAAAGAGATCGGGTAAGAGATAATCGAGGCACGTGGAGACGACAATGTATCCCAAAGTCCACACCCTTGCGGATGCTAATCCCTGTTAGCGCAGTGTGGAGGCACAATGCTCCCCAAAATGCCACTAGGGCCACCATATTCTACTCATGACCTCACACAATGCAAGGTGTCGTGATTCCACTAAGAGGCCCTTGAGGGAGGTCACCAAACCCATACAATTGGTGACCCTTGGGGGCGGTCATCGAACCCATACAAATTGCTCAAGGCAATTTCTGCAACTTAATTGGGGACCCCGAAGCTTGCTCGGAGCTTTACACCACAATGATTGAGCTCTGCGACATCGCCAATCATCTAGGGAGCCCAAGCACCTAAGAGTCGCAAGCTCTAGGGTGCCCAAACACCCAAGAGTAATAAGCTTCTCAACTTTTACTTCCACATATCAACATGGAGAACTCAGACGATGCAACTAATGCAATGACAAGGACACACAAAGTGCTCAAGTCCCACACTCTCAAATCCCACCAAAGCAACGGAAGCTATGGAGGAATATGAGAGGAAGAACAAGGAAAACGCAAAAAAAAAACTCCAAGATCTAGATCCACAAGGTCTCCTCTCTCTTCTCCCTTAAAAATATGCGAGAATCATGGGAGGAATAGAGAGAAAGCTAAGCTTTTGGAGGTCAACAATAGAGGAAAAGCTTGCTTAAGAACCATTCAGGTCATTGGGGAAGAAGACCCCCTATTATAGGACCCCATGAATCCAACCATTATGTTTTGTAACTGCCTTAAATGGTATTACCCTCAGGGGAGCGGTACTACAGCTAACTATAGGGTAGTCACCTAGACCCACTGAGGACCGGCGCGGAACTGGCACGGTAGTACTATGAGAGTGATACTATCGCCTTCGATAAGCGGTACTACCGCGAATTAGTCGGTGGGTAACATAGACTTCCATGGGAGTGTGCTTGGTACTCCAGCGGAAGTACCACACAAGCGGTCCTTCCGCTAGGCGCAAATGGTATTACTTTGAATTCCAGAAGGGTAATAGAGAAATCCATAGTAGTGCATGTTGTACTCCAGCGGAAGTACGCACAAGTGGTACTACCGCTAGGAGTAAGCGGCACTATCCATAATTCCTGAAGGGTAACAGGGACCCTCCTAGTAGTAACCGCGGCACACCAACAGAAGTACCGCACAAGCGGTACTACCGCTAATTACCATCAGGAATACCAGAACAAAATAGAAGACTCAAGTAAGACCAAAGCTGCCATAACTTCTGCAAACGAACTCAAAAATCAGCAAACTTGAGCTTGTTGGATAGATGATGACAAGCACTATCCGAAAGAACTAGCAATGGAGAAGAAATGCCAATAGGATAAGGAAGATAACCTTCCCCAAATATGAATCAGCAAAATATCCAACACCAAAAACACAAATGCATACGAACTTTGTTTTCGATGAACTTGAGTTTCACAAGAAGACGAACACAAACTCTAAAACATCACATAGAGAAAAACCAAATAAGAACCAATAAAGGTGATGCCAAGGATGCAATGGTTTGATCTCTCAATGAATGGTATGATCAAGCTACTCACTCGAGAGCCCCTCTTGATAGTACGGCAATCAATCCTATAACCTAGTCTCCCAACTAACTACATGAGACCGGTAAAATATAAAACCTGTCAAGATCAAACATTTGCCTTGCGCATAATCCACTTGAGCTAGATGATGACAATCTTGACCTCCTCAAGTTGGACCGCTTTTCTTCATTGCCCTGACTTGATGAAGACTAGTGAATTGCTCCCCATACTCCACTATGTGCGAGGCTCTTTTAGGCATATCTTCACATGTCCATTATCATGAGAATGGATGCCAAACTTCAAGCATGTGATCTCTTCATGATGCTCCACTTGAACTTGCACAACGCAATCATGATGATGATCACACTTGATGTCATCCTCCATGGGTCATATGAGATCTTCATTTTGATGCACGCCCATGAAAACAAACATAACCCTCAAAGAAACCTCACATAGATCATGGGCTAATACACAAAGTGTAATGGCCAATGCTTACAATACCATGGGATCACTTAATCCCTCTCGGTACATCTTCTACACTTAGTGTGTTGATCAACTTGAATCACTCTTGGAATTAGTCTTGGTCAACCTTGTATCTTATCTTCTCTCTTTATAAAGATGATGTCTTTAAGGTAAACATGAATGTTCACACAATCTTCTTCAAGACATGCATGCTTGCAATAGGCTCAACTCTTGCATGACCAATCTTCGGATAATTCCTTGAGTGGCACATTGGTCTACACATAATCTTCTTCTAATAGCCGTGAAACCAACAAATGGTCTTCAAGTAATGCATATGGACAAACCCTTCAAATATAACTCAAGCCAAACATTAGTCCATAGGGATTGTCATCAATTACCAAAACAAAACATGGGGGCACCATGCTCTTTGACCGGTTTTTTTGCAGCCAATTGCAAGTCCATCATCAACTCACAAATAGGATTGACCCTTTTATTATCCCAGTTGAAAATACACCATCGACTCCTAATTGGGTTGCCCCTTTTTTGTCGCAATTGCAAGTCCACCATGACATGCAACTCGACACTTTGATCTTTTTTGCCCCAATTTGCAAGTCCACCATTTGACTCATAATTGAGCCCGAGTTTTTTTCAGCATCAGTTGCAAGTGCACCATTGACTCGGAATAGGTCCAAGATTTTTCGTAATTTTCAAGTCAACCATTTGAGCTAGCCCCGAATCTTTTTTTTGTCCAAGTTGCAAGTCCACCATCGACATGCAACTAGGCCCTTAATCCTTTTTTCCCAGTTCCACCCTTGACTTGCAACTGGACTAGGACTTTTTTTCCTCCTTAGTTGCAAGTCCACCATCAACTCAAAACTAAGAATTTTGTTTTCCTTTTTTTCTCATAGGTTTGCTTCACAAGCAAAGAACCCTACTAGGTCTTTTTAGTAGTCTTTTTACAAAAAGACTCAGATTTGGTGGTCTCATTTTTTGGAGACCTCCTTGGTGATGCCTATTGGCGTCAAATTGACTAGCCTTCTCTAAGACAGATTGTTGGCAGGCTGACTATTTTGTGGCCATTAACTTTCTTACCCTTCTTTTCTGCTTCCTCCAATTTTCTAACTACTTCGGCTGACCGTTTCAATTTTTTATTTGTTTGTTTACTGTTTCATTCATGTGTTGACTATTTGGATGTTCATTTTTCTAGAACGAAGATGCTTACCTGGGAAGAATTCTAGAAGGTAAATGGCACACAAAAAAACACATGAAGATACAATGTTGTTTTGAAATGTCAACTAAGTGATTGTTTAGCAAAATGAACAAAAAATACATTTGATTACTGTAGAAAATACGTTCAATGTATATTAGAAGAAAATTCAGCGTAAATTTAGAAAATGTCCATCGTGTTTGAGAAATTATTTACCGTGTTATGAAAACATGTTCACCATATATTTGAAAAATGATCACGTATATAAAAATGTTCACCGAGTAATTAAAAATGGTCATCATATATTATAAAAATGTAAATTGTATATTTTAAAAATGTTCACCGTGTTTGGAAAACTATTCATAGAGGAAGACGGAGTCATGCCATTCTTACATAATTAATGAGTATGGATAACATTTGTTAGGCATCCTATATTTTGAATAGTAATTATTATTTTCTAGTATTCATGGATATTATTATGGTGATATTAATTACTTCAACGTGTCTCAAACATTCAAACCATAAAAAGATTACATGATGAGACATGGGTAGCATTCAACATCACAAATTCTATTTTTATCATTTACCTACTTGAGGACAAGCAGGAATTAAGCTTGGGGATGCTCATATGTCTCCGGACGTATATATAATTTCGATTGTTTCATGTTATTATATTCTCAATCTTGTATGCTTTGTGCACAATTTTATGTCATTTTTGGGAACTAACCTATTAACCCAGTGCCTAGTGCTAGTTGCTGTTTTCTGCATGTTTTTGGTTTTACAGAAAATCCTTACCAAACGAAGTCCAAAACATGACAAAACTTTTTGACTTTTTTTCTAGACCAGGAGGGACCCTAGAAGCTTCAGGGGAGGACCAGAAGCCAGACGAGGAGACGACAAGACAACAGGATGCGCCCAGGGGGCTAGGCATGCCCTGATGTCTTGTGGGCCCCTCGTGGCTCCGTTTGACCTAATTCCAATGCTATAAATTCCAAAATATTGCCAAACCCCTAGAGCAAGACCCGAAACATTTAATTTTCTTGCCGCTAGGCTCTGTTCTTCTGCAATCCCATCTAGAGGCCTCTGCCGGTACTTTGCCTGAGGGGGGAATCAATCATGGAGGGCTTCTACATCAACCTTGTTGCACCTCCGATGATGTGTGAGTAGTTCCCCACAGGACCTATGGGTCCATAGCATTAGCTAGATGGATCTCTCTCTCTCTCTCTTTGTATATATATATATATATATATATATATATATATATATATATATATATATATATATATATGATCTTCAATACAATGTTCTTTTCGGAGATCGATTTGACGTAATCGTTTGCGGTGCATTTTTTGGGATCAATGAATTGTGGGTTTATGATTAGATTGTTCATTGAAAGTAGTTGAGTTATCTCTGAACTTTGTTATATGTGACTATTATAGCTTTGTATTTCTCTCCGATCCATCCGTTTAGAGTGGCCAACTAGATTGGTTTATCTTTAGTGGGAGAGGTGCTTTGTGGTAGGTTCAATCTTGAGATGTCCTCACCTCATGACAAAAGGGGTAGCGAGGCACGTATTGTATTGTTGCTACTAAGGATAAAACGATGGGGTTTGATCATATTGTTTTGCTTTATTCTATCTACATTATGTGATTATGCTTCATGTATTACTCTGTTTGTTATGAACTTAATACCGTAAGATACAAGTTGGATAGCGGCGGATGAGTGGAGTAATAGTAGTAGATGTAGAATTGTTTCGGCCTACTTGTCATGAACGTAATGCTTGTGTACTGATCATGCCATGAATAACATCATAACTATGTGTTATTCTATGAATTGCCCAACAGTAATTTGTGTACCCACCATTATCAATTGCTTCTAGTGAAAGCTATGGACCCGGGGTCCACTTAAATCATATTACTAAAACTGTCACACCCTGCATTTTGTAACATTTCATTTTCATTATTAAAGCATGAAAGTTTGGACCAACAAAAACTTTTTTTTTTGCATTATTTGGCTTTTATTTGGAGTTGGTTTCCTCTCTGTGTTTCTTTCAAGTGCTTCTTGAAGTCAACTACTCTACCCTCTAAATTCCATCTCCTTACCCCAAGCTCCTGACCAATGACCATGCCAGGTGAATAGTGCTATATAGAATTTTCTTACAAAAATAATTTGGCCAGAAAGTATTTTCTAAAATTAGTTTTCCAAAAACCCCTGAATTGAGGTTTGCACTGTAAGTACTTGATTAAGGGCAGTAAAAATCATTCCAAAAATATATTTGACTCCTATTAGATATAGGATGCCCAGGAACCACAAACCTATAATTTTAAAAATTGTTTTACTATTTTATTTAAAGGCTTTTTCTTAAGGCCAGAAATGGTCTTTAATAGGGAAAAATTATTTTATTGTTTTAAAAATATTTGACAAAATTTATGGAAACTCATAGGACATATATTGTCCATATATAAGAGTTTCAAAACCTGGTCATGTTCAAAATATTGGTCAAATCCCTCTAAAACCCTTCCTGGATATTTCAAGCTTTTGAAATATTTACAAAGGAAATATTCTCCAAAAATTCCAGGAAAATTCTATCATGTCACATATGACATATTAGATGATCTTGCCAAGCCTCAGGACTTGGAGAACATGATAACACCATCAAAACCCCTCAAAACTATCTCTGTCCATTCTGAAGTTTGATCAACTTTACAATGCCAAGTATGTCCAAATGTTCTCAAACTTGGTGGACATGCTTCATTGGTCTAATGATGCATCTGGACCAAATGGCACAGGTTGGAGAAGAGGAAGTCTTGGTCAAAGTGCCTCAAAACCCTCTCTGACCAGAATCAAGTTTGAACTACTTTGCACTACCAACTTTTTCTCCAAGACCCCAACTTTGGTGAGCCTGACCATGTGACCAAATAAGGCCACCACACAAAGTGGTACATCAAGGAGAAATGATTTACTCCACTGGATCTACACAAATCCATTTCTGCCCATTTCTAGGGTTTGCAAAAGTTGCATTGGCAACTTTGTTCAAATAAGCTCAAAATGGGTGGAAGGCCCTAAATATATGTGAAATTTCACCCCTTGGAGTATCTTGGCCAGTGGGAGTCATTAGCTTACCCAAAACTCCATCAAACACCTTCTGGCAGAATACTAAAAGGCCTATTTTTGCCACTTTCACTAATCTCCTTGAGTTCATCTTTTTGCCACAACCCCTCCTCACTCCCCTCTGTCACTTAGACACTTTTCTACCCGAGGAAGCAATGTGGAGGAAGGAGGGAATCACGTTTGTCCTCTCTGGACAACAGCTTCCCTTCTCTCTCCCAGCCTCTCTCTCTCCCCTCTGCACCCCAGAGCATCCCAGGCTCTTTCCAGGTTTTGCCCCCTTCCATTGTAGCCTCCAGACAGAAAAGGACGCGCGCGCGACGCGGAAAACCCGCGGATGCCGGCCAAAGTCGCGCTCTGGAGCGCCTGCCAGAGCGCCGACCGTTGACACCGCGCCTCCCGACCGCCTCGTGCCTTCCCATCGCGCCAGTTGATGTGTCTCGACGTCTGCGACACGCCGCCGTGCCGTCCCCATTGTCTCTCCCTCTCTCTCCCCTCCTGCAGCGCGTGCCCGACGCCGCCCGGCTCGGCCAATGGCCGGCCTCACACGCGCGGGCGCCAGAACCCTCCCCCGCTCTCTCTCCTTCTCACTGGCGCCCTACTCCATCCCCACGAGCGCCGTGGACAGCTCCAACTCCTCTCCCACGGTCTCCAGAGCCGATCCCGCGGGCGCCCGTAGGCCACGCCTACGGTGAACCGCGGCCAGCCTATATAAGGTGCCCCCGAGCCTCTCTCTTCCTCCCTGTCGCCCCTCCACACACCCAATCCACCCCCGGAACCACCCACTTCTCTCCAGAGCCGCCCGAGCTCGAGATCGAGCTCGAGCTCCGCCGCCTCGGGTCGCCGTCGATCTGCGGGTACAGGCCTCCTCCGCTCCTTTTCTCTCTCGAACTGGACTCCCCTCGCCTCACTGATGCTTTCCCCTCTCTTTCCCCCTCGTTTTGCAGCCGGAAACGGCCGGAACCACCGGCGCCCGAAGCACCTCCGCCGCGGGACCTCGTCGCCGGCGAAGCAGGCCACCCCGGCGACCGTCTCCACCACCACCAGAACCGCGACTCGCCCCTGAGTCCGACGGTAGTCTCCGCATCCCTTCCCGTGCCCTGTACCGCCGCCGGCGAGCTCGCCGTCGCCTCTGGCCGGAGGTAGACGACGGCCGCCGTGGGGCCGGCCCGTCAGCCACACGCCCTGACGGGTGGGATCCACCCGTCAGGTTTAAAACGTGCGCGCGCGCGCACCGATCCGCCGTCGGCCGAAGGCGTATTCAGCCTTTACGCCTTCGACGTGGCGGCCGCGTGGGCTGGGTTTCCCCCCTGGGCCTGCTGCTGCTGTGGCCTCTCTGGCCCAGTGGCACAGCGCCGTTTTTCTTTTTCCTTTTCTGTATTATTTCCAAAAATTCCACAGGACAGAATATTAATCCAAATGCATTGATTCCAATTTCTAAATTCCTAGAATATTGCAACCTATTTAATGGTGCAACTTTCACTCAAATCCAACCACCTTTTCTTCTCTGTAAATATTTAAATGTGGTTTTTAGCATTTAAATAGGCCTTTGAAAATCCATAACTCCTATTTTGCTGCTCCAAAACCAAAACCAAAAGTTGTCCCCTTCCTAGCCTTCCTCCTAGTATTTTACAAAAATAAGTTGACATTTTTGTGAGCGCTTTGACTTTTCTGTTTTTATTATTGCCTTATTTTCCCGTTGTTTTCTTGCGACGTTAGATCCCGTATTTGACGAGGTAGCTGAGGAAGAAGGAGGAGCAGGGCCTGAAGACTTTGAAGATCAAGCCAACCAAGGCAAGCAGCCCTTTGACCATGACTATGATACCCCTTTTATATGCATGTCATTTTTAGCTCTTTATTATCGATGCATCGGAATCATGATGAGATGGTGAACCACGTGGGTTGGTTACCACGATTACTTCCTCGTTGATACTTGCAGTGTGCCTGGCCCTACCTTCTTATGAGGGTTATGCCGGTGGGAGTAGATAGGATGCAAATGTAGATGCTACGCAAATAGGGTGGGTTTGTGCATGGTGAAGGAGGCAATGTGATTTCAAAAGTCTTTTCGAAAACCCCGTCGGGTGCCACCTATGCCCGAGGGAGATGATGAGATGGGTGACCACTTGATGACGAAGTGGTGTGCCAAGGAAGGTGTGTGTTGTTTTCAAAACGGATTGGTCGGAGTTGCGACCGTTATTCCAACCTTACATGCGCGACCACTCTACCCTTATATGGGAAAGGGCATTATTGAGTACCTAGACCGATACTAGCTTGGAGCCCGCATTACTAGTGACGGGGGAGAGTTGGTGCTCTCTCTTGGGACGGGGTCGTGCCAGGTAGGGCGGCCATGACTGTTTTCACAGGGCACCGGACACACCGTTGGTACCCCGTGCTTGTGGTATGTGATGAAAATGGGAGCGAGGCTCCACAACTTTATGATGTGAAATGTTCGGCACGGGGGTTACTACCAATCGAGTGGACTCCATGTTAGTGTCGTCTAGGGAAAGGTAGTGATCGGGTGCTTACCCCGGGTACTTGAGGTACCGCGGGTCGTGGATGACACGGAAGTTCCCCGGATCTAGTGGGTAAAGTGTGCAACCTCTGCAGAGTGTAAAACTATTCGAATAGCCGTGTCCACAGTCAAGGACAGTTGGGTAACCGCTCTTGGGCTACGTCCACTTGTTTTCAAACCCGGTGTGTGTGTGAGATGATGGTGTTGTCTTGGATCAAGTCAGAGGACCTGACACGATTGAGATGGGTTGGTGCCCTCTCTGTTTATGATAAATGGGTTGGTGCCCCTTTCTATTTATGTTGATATCTGTGACCAGATCTTATGGTTACTTGAATTCTCTTGATGCATGCTTTATAGGATGTTGAACATGTCCTGCACTCAAAACTAGCTTTATGCAAAACTTTACCTATGTCATGCATTACTGTACCTTGAACCAAATCATGGGTTGCTTGCGAGTACATTCAAAGTACTCATTGGCTTGCCACTGGTTATTTAATTGACCAGGCATGGGAGAACCGGAGTTCGAAGAAGAGTTCTTTGGAGACGATCATGCGAACTAGGACGTTCCCAGTCAGATTGCCTGTAGGGTTAAGGCAGATGGCATGGGTTCTACTTATCGACGACGATTTCCGCTGCTATGTTTCATTTGATGTTCAGCCCTTAAGGCTTTATCGATGTAAGACTTGACCATGTTGGTCACTATTTGTGTAAGACGGTATGTATGGATGTAAGACTCTTGTTATTCAGCTTCTGTGTGTTCAGTGAGCATTGACCTCTGGGATCACTGTACACGTGCATTCGGTGATCATGACTTGCGAGTCGGGGTCCCCACAGAGCTGGTATCAGAGCCATCCTGACTGTAGGAAGCCTTAGTTAGCATGGACGTTAGTTAGAGCGAGACTATCCACCAGGTTACCCATATACCTATGTTTATGTTAGTATCCCAAACATAGGTCACATTCCTTTATTGACCCTTTCCCTTCCACTTTTTGTAGATGGCCACCGTACCCGAGGACTTCCTGACCACTGGGTTTCCTGTGCTTCTTGAGGATAGCCTCAGGAAGTGCCAGTTCACTCGAGTCCCCACCTTCTCCTACCACGAGCACTGGGTCGACAGCACCAAGAGGGAGTATCACGTGGAGGTAGTCGTGAGGGCGAATGACGCCCCGACGAGCTGGTTCTTTGAGGGACCCCAGATGGCGACACTGCTTCTCGCCGTGGAGACTGCTGCCCTCAAGGCGCTGACTCGCCTCCGGGATCTCCTGCCAGAGATGGCGAGAGAGCCAGCCACTCGTTACCTGCCTTATCGTAAGGAAGGTGATGACGAGAGCAGCGCACCAGCACCACCCTTGGACGAGGGACTTTCTCTCCGCTTCCAGACCTACTTCAGCTTGTGTGCCGACAGTCTGGCACAACACCTGGCCTCGGAGTCGACGGAGCTTCGGAAGGAACTCCGCGAGACCAAGGAGCTCCTCCGCATAGTTCAGATGAAGGCAGACAGGATCAAGAAGGATGGAGCGCCCCCTGGACAGCCCGCAGTAGCGTATCGAGGCGGACAACCCCCACAGGTCGCACATGCCGAGGGACCACCTCAGCCACGCCGTATGACGGCAAAGGAGTACCGCAACCTCTTCAAGACGCCACCAGCAAAGCAGCGCCGTGTTCTGCTCCTTCACTCCCCCGCTTCCTCGAGCGATGAGGAGACCAAGACAGATGAAGATGAGGAGGAAGATCCAGAGGAGCCAGAATACCCGACCGAGCATTCCACCACTTAGACTCCGTTCAGGACTAGGATAGGCTAGCTCGTAGCCTATGGTAGGATAGGTCGTGTACCCCTTTTGCGAAGTCGAGTCCTTGTAATGGTTCTTGTGAAACCATGTTAGGTTGTGTTTGCTTTCAACTTGCTTTGATGAAGTCGTACTTTCCCTTTGGGAGCTTGTAAACGACTACATTCCCCATTTGGTTTTAATGCATGAGTTTGGCCCTTCTGGCCTTTGTTTTACTTAATTTGTGTCACACCACCCCCTTGCTAGGCATTCCATCTCTACTGCTTTCCCTCATTGTTGTTCCCAATCATGAGACCTTGACCGCTCCAACAGGATGCCTGTTGTAACACGTACTGGTACCTCTACCCAGCCGCAAGAAGCCGGAGGTTCTGCTGAGGCCGGAGCCAGCCAGGACCAAGCCCAAGGACAGACTCCACCACCACCACCTCCTCCAAGCATGGATATGGCTCAGCTTCTCCAAGCCTTTCGAGAGGAGCGCCAAGCCAACACTGCAGCCCTCCAGATGATTGCTCAGGCTGTCAACCGCCAGCCGGCGGGGCACGGCCCTGGACGTTCCACACTGGTGGAGTTCAAGAAGCATGCACCACCCACTTTCTTTGAGACTGCTGAACCCCTGGATGCAGACGACTGGGTCCGCACCATTGAGGATCTGCTGGCACTAGTCGGATGCACTGAGGACCGTGATAAAGTGGCGTATGCTGCCCACTGTCTCGGGGGGACTGCCAGAGCTTGGTGGGATGGATTCAAGGCTATGCATGTTGAGCAAGACATCACTTGGGACACCTTCAAGACGGAATTCCGCAAGGCCCACATCCCTTCTGGAATCATGGCCATCAAGAAGCGTGAGTTCCGAGCCCTGAAAGAAGGTAGTAGCACTGTCAAGGAGTACATGCAGAAGTTCAGTGTTCTCTCAAGGTATGCCCCTGAAGATGTCAGCACTGATGCTGCCAAAAGGGAGCGCTTCATGGAAGGCCTTAACCAGACTCTGCAGTACTCGCTTGTTGTGTGTGACTGCCCAACCTTTCCCGATCTGGTGAACAAGGCACTCATGCTTGAGGACAAGCGACGTGCCTTGGATGACACTCGTAAGCGCAAGATGATCAGCAAGGGTAGCTCCAGCAACCAGAAGCCTCGCCCGTGGCAGCCAGCCCCGGTCAAGCCAACCTATCAGCAGCCAAGAGCTCCTGCACCTCGCACCAACTATCCACCTCAGCAGTATGCCAACCCCAGGCCAGCTTACAACAACCCCAATAACAATGCTGGCAAGGGCGTCGTCCCCAATCAAGTCACTTGTTTCGGATGTGGACAGCCAGGGCATTACTCCAAGAATTGCCCCAACAAGAAGCCTGACGCCCCGCGCCCCAATGCGCAGAACCCGGGACAAGGCCGTGGAATGCCACCAAGGAACCAAGCTCCCCGCAACTTGCCCAACAATGGCAGGGGTCGTGTGAATCATGTCAACGCAGAAGAAGCCCAGGAAGACCCGGACGTCGTGCTGGGTACGTTCCTTGTCAATTCAGCACCCGCAACTGTTTTGTTTGATTCTGGAGCCACGCATTCTTTTGTCACCCAAAGTTTTGCATTAAAAAGTGGCATGACCCCTACACCCCTGAATAACCCTATGGTGGTACAAACCCCTGGAGCAGAGATGAGAGCCAAGATAGGATGTAAAGGAGTCGGGATTACCATTAACGGGGTAGACTTCCTAGCAGACCTTATCATCCTAAAATCACAAGGCTTGGATGTGATCTTGGGAATGGATTGGCTCAGCAAGCACCAAGGCTTGATTGATTGCGCCAACCGGACGGTCACTATGACCAATGGCCGAGGAGTCGAAGTTAAGTTTGCCTCCAATCCCTCCTCTGCTCAAGCCAACCAAGTCAACTGTCTGACTGAAGTTGGATTGGAGCAAGTGCCGGTAGTACGCGAGTATCCCGATGTTTTTCCTGATGAGCTACCAGGAATGCCTCCTGATCGGGACATTGAGTTCATCATCGAGCTCATACCCGGAGCGGGACCCATCTATAAGAAGCCTTATAGAATGGGATCGGAGGAGTTAGCAGAATTGAAGAAGCAGTTGGAAGAGCAGTTGAGGAAGGGATTTATCCGCCCTAGTGCCTCCCCTTGGGGATCACCTGTTCTGTTTGTGGCAAAGAAGGACGGTACCATCCGCTTATGCATTGACTACTGCTCCCTCAACGAGGTTACAATCAAGAACAAGTACCCACTTCCCAAGATTGAAGATCTGTTTGATCAACTCAATGGGGCCAAGGTGTTCTCCAAGATCGACCTCAGATCTGGGTACTACCAACTGAAGATCAGACCCCAAGATATTCCGAAGACGGCATTCATAACCAGATATGGCCTGTATGAATGCACGGTCATGTCCTTTGGGTTGACCAATGCCCCAGCTTACTTCATGTATCTCATGAATAAGGTCTTCATGGAATATTTGGACAAGTTCGTCGTCGTATTCATTGATGACATTCTTGTCTTCTCGAAGTCGGAAGAAGAGCACGAGCAACACTTGAGGATGGTCCTAGACAAGCTTCGAGAGCACCAACTGTATGCCAAGTTCAGCAAGTGTGAATTCTGGCTGCGTGAAGTTGGATTTCTGGGACATGTTCTAACAGAAGAGGGATTGTCAGTCGACCCTGCCAAGATAGAAGCCGTGACTGGATGGCAATCCCCGAGCAATGTGAAGGAAGTCAGAAGCTTCCTCGGACTCGCGGGATATTACCGCAAGTTCGTTGAAGGATTCTCAAGCATTGCCCGACCCATGACTCAGCTCTTGAAGAAGGACAAGAAGTTCGAATGGACGCCGAAGTGCGAAGAAAGCTTCCAGGAGCTGAAGAAGAGGCTAACCACCGCTCCAGTTCTGGCCACACCAGATATACACAAGGAGTTTGTGATATATTGTGATGCGTCAAGAATCGGACTGGGAGGTGTTCTGATGCAAGAAGGCAGAGTCGTGGCCTACCTTTCAAGGCAGCTACGACCTCACGAAGAGAACTACGCTACTCATGACCTTGAGCTAGCAGCAGTGGTTCATGCCCTGAAGACTTGGCGACATTACCTCTTGGGGAAGCGATGTGAGATATACACGGATCACAAAAGTCTGAAGTATATTTTCACTCAGAGGGAATTGAACATGAGGCAGAGAAGATGGCTGGAGTTGATAAAGGATTATGACCTCAGTGTTCAATACCACCCTGGAAAGGCTAATGTGGTAGCAGACGCGTTGAGCAGGAAGGCTTGCTCCTTGAATGCTATGCTAAAGCACAAGCTACCCGCCTTGTATGGAGAACTTGAAAGCTTCGGGTTGGAACTGGTTGCACCAGGATTCTTGGCCAGCCTCGAAGTTAAGCCTACCTTGATGGATGATATCAAGAAAGCTCAGAAGGGGCATGAGAGTATTGAAGGCATCAAGAGGAAGATCAAGGCAGGCAAAGCCTCAGGATTCTCAGAAGATGAGGAAGGAATTGTGTGGTTTGGGAATCGCATCTGCGTGCCCAACAAGGTTGAGCTCAAGAACCTGATCTTGCAAGAAGCTCATGACAGCCCATATTCCATCCACCCTGGAGGCACCAAGATGTATCAAGACCTGAAGGAAAAATTTTGGTGGCACGGGATGAAAAGGGAGATTGCCACCTATGTTGCAAAATGCGACGTATGCCAGAGAGTCAAAGCTGAGCATCAGCGACCCGCTGGATTGTTGCAACCCCTTAAGGTGCCTGAATCGAAGTGGGACAGAGTCGGGATGGACTTCATCACCGGTTTACCCAGGTCAAGCAAGGGACATGACTCAATATGGGTCATCGTTGACCATTTGACCAAGGTGGCCCACTTCATTCCTGTCAAGACGACCTACAAGGGGAACCAGTTAGCCAGTCTCTACATCAACCGAATCGTGAGCCTTCATGGTGTTCCCAAGGAGATTGTGTCAGATCGAGGAACCCAGTTCACCTCAAGGTTTTGGAAGAAATTCCAGGAGGCTATGGGGACCAAGTTGTCCTTCAGCACTGCTTTCCACCCACAGACCGGAGGTCAGACCGAGCGAGTGAATCAAATACTCGAAGACATGCTCCGAGCCTGTGTCTTAGCTTATGGAGCTAAGTGGGAAGATTGCCTCCCTTTCGCCGAGTTCTCTTACAACAACAGTTATCAGGCCAGCCTTCAGATGGCACCATTTGAAGTGTTATACGGGCGGAAGTGCCGTACACCTCTCAACTGGTCGGAGGCCGGAGAAGGACTTGTCTTTGGGCCTGATATCCTTCGTGAAGCAGAAGAGCAAGTCCAGCTTGTCCGAGAGTGTCTGAAGTCTGCCAAGTCAAGGCAGAAGAGCTATGCGGACTCACGTCGCAGAGACATAAACTTCCGAGTTGGAGACCATGTCTATCTCCGGGTCACCCCTCTCAAAGGAACCCATCGCTTTCATGTCAAGGGAAAGCTCGCTCCGAGATACATTGGGCCCTTCAAGATCACTGAGCGACGAGGGGAGGTGGCTTACCAGTTGGAACTTCCACCTGAACTTTCTGATGTGCACAACGTGTTCCACGTGTCACAACTCCGGAAGTGTCTCCAAGTTCCAGACAAGCCCGACCTCTACAAGGACGTCAATCATCAAGCCATTGATCTTCAACCTGATTTGACTTATCGTGAGCGGCCCATCTGCATTCTGGATGAGGCTGAGCGACGCACTCGAAGGCGCACCATCAAGTACTTCAAGGTCCAATGGAGCAACCACACTGAAGCAGAAGCAACTTGGGAGCGTGAAGACTACCTTAGATCCGAATTTCCGTATCTCTTTTAAGCCTAGTTTAGGAATCTCGGGGACGAGATTCTTGTAAGGGGGGTAGGTCTGTCACACCCTGCATTTTGTAACATTTCATTTTCATTATTAAAGCATGAAAGTTTGGACCAACAAAAACTTTTTTTTGCATTATTTGGCTTTTATTTGGAGTTGGTTTCCTCTCTGTGTTTCTTTCAAGTGCTTCTTGAAGTCAACTACTCTACCCTCTAAATTCCATCTCCTTACCCCAAGCTCCTGACCAATGACCATGCCAGGTGAATAGTGCTATATAGAATTTTCTTACAAAAATAATTTGGCCAGAAAGTATTTTCTAAAATTAGTTTTCCAAAAACCCCTGAATTGAGGTTTGCACTGCAAGTACTTGATTAAGAGCAGTAAAAATCATTCCAAAAATATATTTGACTCCTATTAGATATAGGATGCCCAGGAACCACAAATCTATAATTTTAAAAATTGTTTTACTATTTTATTTAAAGGCTTTTTCTTAAGGCCAGAAATGGTCTTTAATAGGGAAAAATTATTTTATTGTTTTAAAAATATTTGACAAAATTTATGGAAACTCATAGGACATATATTGTCCATATATAAGAGTTTCAACACCTGGTCATGTTCAAAATATTGGTCAAATCCCTCTAAAACCCTTCCTGGATATTTCAAGCTTTTGAAATATTTACAAAGGAAATATTCTCCAAAAATTCCAGGAAAATTCTATCATGTCACATATGACATATTAGATGATCTTGCCAAGCCTCAGGACTTGGAGAACATGATAACACCATCAAAACCCCTCAAAACTATCTCTGTCCATTCTGAAGTTTGATCAACTTTACAATGCCAAGTATGTCCAAATGTTCTCAAACTTGGTGGACATGCTTCATTGGTCTAATGATGCATCTGGACCAAATGGCACAGGTTGGAGAAGAGGAAGTCTTGGTCAAAGTGCCTCAAAACCCTCTCTGACCAGAATCAAGTTTGAACTACTTTGCACTACCAACTTTTTCTCCAAGACCCCAACTTTGGTGAGCCTGACCATGTGACCAAATAAGGCCACCACACAAAGTGGTACATCAAGGAGAAATGATTTACTCCACTGGATCTACACAAATCCATTTCTGCCCATTTCTAGGGTTTGCAAAAGTTGCATTGGCAACTTTGTTCAAATAAGCTCAAAATGGGTGGAAGGCCCTAAATATATGTGAAATTTCACCCCTTGGAGTATCTTGGCCAGTGGGAGTCATTAGCTTACCCAAAACTCCATCAAACACCTTCTGGCAGAATACTAAAAGGCCTATTTTTGCCACTTTCACTAATCTCCTTGAGTTCATCTTTTTGCCACAACCCCTCCTCACTCCCCTCTGTCACTTAGACACTTTTCTACCCGAGGAAGCAATGTGGAGGAAGGAGGGAATCACGTTTGTCCTCTCTGGACAACAGCTTCCCTTCTCTCTCCCAGCCTCTCTCTCTCCCCTCTGCACCCCAGAGCATCCCAGGCTCTTTCCAGGTTTTGCCCCCTTCCATTGTAGCCTCCAGACAGAAAAGGACGCGCGCGCGACGCGGAAAACCCGCGGATGCCGGCCAAAGTCGCGCTCTGGAGCGCCTGCCAGAGCGCCGACCGTTGACACCGCGCCTCCCGACCGCCTCGTGCCTTCCCATCGCGCCAGTTGATGTGTCTCGACGTCTGCGACACGCCGCCGTGCCGTCCCCATTGTCTCTCCCTCTCTCTCCCCTCCTGCAGCGCGTGCCCGACGCCGCCCGGCTCGGCCAATGGCCGGCCTCACACGCGCGGGCGCCAGAACCCTCCCCCGCTCTCTCTCCTTCTCACTGGCGCCCTACTCCATCCCCACGAGCGCCGTGGACAGCTCCAACTCCTCTCCCACGGTCTCCAGAGCCGATCCCGCGGGCGCCCGTAGGCCACGCCTACGGTGAACCGCGGCCAGCCTATATAAGGTGCCCCCGAGCCTCTCTCTTCCTCCCTGTCGCCCCTCCACACACCCAATCCACCCCCGGAACCACCCACTTCTCTCCAGAGCCGCCCGAGCTCGAGATCGAGCTCGAGCTCCGCCGCCTCGGGTCGCCGTCGATCTGCGGGTACAGGCCTCCTCCGCTCCTTTTCTCTCTCGAACTGGACTCCCCTCGCCTCACTGATGCTTTCCCCTCTCTTTCCCCCTCGTTTTGCAGCCGGAAACGGCCGGAACCACCGGCGCCCGAAGCACCTCCGCCGCGGGACCTCGTCGCCGGCGAAGCAGGCCACCCCGGCGACCGTCTCCACCACCACCAGAACCGCGACTCGCTCCTGAGTCCAACGGTAGCCTCCGCGCCCCTTCCTGTGCCCTGTATCGCCGCCGGCGAGCTCGCCGTCGCCTCTGGCCGGAGGTAGACGACGGCCGCCGTGGGGCCGGCTCGTCAGCCACACGCCCTGACGGGTGGGATCCACCCGTCAGGTTTAAAACGTGCGCGCGCGCGCGCACCGATCCGCCGTCGGCTGAAGGCGTATTCAGCCTTTACGCCTTCGATGTGGCGGCCGCGTGGGCTGGGTTTCCCCCCCACTGGGCCTGCTGCTGCTGTGGCCTCTCTGGCCCAGTGGCACAGCGCCGTTTCTCTTTTTCCTTTTCTGTATTATTTCCAAAAATTCCACAGGGCAGAATATTAATCCAAATGCATTGATTCCAATTTCTAAATTCCTAGAATATTGCAACCTATTTAATGGTGCAACTTTCATTCAAATCCAACCACCTTTTATTCTCTGTAAATATTTAAATGTGGTTTTTAGCATTTAAATAGGCCTTTGAAAATCCATAACTCCTATTTTGCTGCTCCAAAACCAAAACCAAAAGTTGTCCCCTTCCTAGCCTTCCTCTTAGTATTTTACAAAAATAAGTTGACATTTTTGTGAGCACTTTGACTTTTCTGTTTTTATTATTGTCTTATTTTCCCGTTGTTTTCTTGCGACGTTAGATCCCGTGTTTGACGAGGTAGCTGAGGAAGAAGGAGGAGCAGAGCCTGAAGACTTTGAAGATCAAGCCAACCAAGGCAAGCAGCCCTTTGACCATGACTATGATACCCCTTTATATGCATGTCATTTTTAGCTCTTTATTATCGATGCATCGGAATCATGATGAGATGGTGAACCACGTGGGTTGGTTACCACGATTACTTCCTCGTTGATACTTGCAGTGTGCATGGCCCTACCTTCTTATGAGGGTTATGCCGATGGGAGTAGATAGGATGCAAATGTAGATGCTACGCAAATGGGGTGGGTTTGTGCATGGTGAAGGAGGCAATGTGATTTCAAACGTCTTTTCGAAAACCCCGTCGGGTGCCACCTATGCCCGAGGGAGATGATGAGAAGGGTGACCACTTGATGACGAAGTGGTGTGCCAAGGAAGGTGTGTGTTGTTTTCAAAACGGATTGGTCGGAGTTGCGACCGTTATTCCAACCTTACATGCGCGACCACTCTACCCTTATATGGGAAAGGGCATTATTGAGTACCTAGACCGATACTAGCTTGGGGCCCGCATTACTAGTGACGGGGGAGAGTTGGTGCTCTCTCTTGGGACGGGGTCGTGCCAGGTAGGGCGGCCATGACTGTTTTCACAGGGCACCGGACACACCGTTGGTACCCCGTGCTTGTGGTATGTGATGAAAATGGGAGCGAGGCTCCACAACTTTATGATGTGAAATGTTCGGCACGGGGGTTACTACCAATCGAGTGGACTCCATGTTAGTGTCGTCTAGGGAAAGGTAGTGATCGGGTGCTTACCCCGGGTACTTGAGGTACCGCGGGTCGTGGATGACACGGAAGTTCCCCGGATCTAGTGGGTAAAGTGTGCAACCTCTGCAGAGTGTAAAACTATTCGAATAGCCGTGTCCACGGTCAAGGACAGTTGGGTAACCGCTCTTGGGCTACGTCCACTTGTTTTCAAACCCGGTGTGTGTGTGAGATGATGGTGTTGTCTTGGATCAAGTCAGAGGACCTGACACGATTGAGATGGGTTGGTGCCCTCTCTGTTTATGATAAATGGGTTGGTGCCCCTTTCTATTTATGTTGATATCTGTGACCAGATCTTATGGTTACTTGAATTCTCTTGATGCATGCTTTATAGGATGTTGAACATGTCCTGCACTCAAAACTAGCTTTATGCAAAACTTTACCTATGTCATGCATTACTGTACCTTGAACCAAATCATGGGTTGCTTGCGAGTACATTCAAAGTACTCATTGGCTTGCCACTGGTTATTTAATTGACCAGGCATGGGAGAACCGGAGTTCGAAGAAGAGTTCTTTGGAGACGATCATGCGAACTAGGACGTTCCCAGTCAGATTGCCTGTAGGGTTAAGGCAGATGGCATGGGTTCTACTTATCGACGACGATTTCCGCTGCTATGTTTCATTTGATGTTCAGCCCTTAAGGCTTTATCGATGTAAGACTTGACCATGTTGGTCACTATTTGTGTAAGACGGTATGTATGGATGTAAGACTCTTGTTATTCAGCTTCTGTGTGTTCAGTGAGCATTGATCTCTGGGATCACTGTACACGTGCATTCGGTGATCACGACTTGCGAGTCGGGGTCCCCACAAAAACCTAAATAGCTTGTTTGCGATTTATTTATATTTATTTTATTTTGAAATTTATATATCTCCTACTATCAAATTTAATCCTTGTAAATAACGAGTACAAGGGGCTTGACGACCCTCTTGCTGACGTTGGGTGCAAGTATTTTCTCTTGTGTGTGTAGGTACTGCTAAAGGTCATTTGCGTGAATCTACTATTGGTTCGATAAACCTTGGTTCTTTACTAAGGGAAATACTTTCTACTACTATACTACTTCACCCTTCCTCTTCAGGGAAATCCCAACTCCTATCACAAGTAGCAGTTATTTGAATAGGAGTTTTTCAATGAAAGACCTCGGTGAAGCTGCTTACATATTGGGCATCAAGATCTATAGAGATAGATCGAGACGCCTAATAGGATTTTCACAAAGTACATAACTTGACAAAATTTTGAAGATGTTCAAAATGGACCAGTCAAAGAAGGGGTTCTTGCCTGTGTTGCAAGGTGTGAAGTTCAGTAAGACTAAAAGCCCGACCACGACAGAAGAAAGAGAAAGGATAAAAGTCATCCCCTATGCCTCAACTATAGGCGCTATCATGCATGCCATGATGTGTACCAGACCTGATGTGTGTCTTGCCATAAGTTTGGCTTAAGGTACGAGAGTGCTTCAGGAACGGATCACTGTACAACAATCAAAAATATCCTTAAGTAGCTAAAGAGGGCTAAGGAAATGTTTCTCGCTTATGGAGGTGAATAAAAGCTCGTCGTAAAGGGTTACGCCGATGCTAGCTTTGACACTGATCTAGATGATTAAAAGTCTCAGACCAGATACTTATTTGGAGCACTTAGTTGGAGAAGCATCAAGCACATAGAGCTTTGCAAAGTATATATGGATCTGAATGTGGCAGACCCATTGACTAAACCTCTATCACGAGTAAAACATGATCGACACCAGAACTCGATGGTTGTTAGATTCATAACTATGTAAACTAGATTATTGACTCTAGTGCAAGTGGAAGATTGTTGGAAATATGCCCTAGATGCAATAATAAAGATGTTATTATCATATTTACTTGTTCATAATAAATTTTTATTATTCATGCTATAATTGTATTGACCGGAAACCTAAATACATGTGTGGATACATAAATAGACACTGTGTCCCTGGTAAGCCTCTACTAGACTATCTCGTTGATTAAAGATGGTTAAGGTTTTGAAACCACAAACATGGGTTGTCATTTAATAACAGGATCACATCAATATGAGAATCATGCAATGGACATACTACCCAATTGTAAGCTTAGCATCAGATCGTATCACTTAGTTTAATTGCTACAACTTTCTTCATGTCAAGTATCTGTTCCTTAGACCATGAGATCGTGCCACTCCCAAATACAAAAATAATACTTTATGGGTTATCAAACTTCACTTCGTAACCGGGTAATCATAAATGTGCTCTTCATGTTTCTCGAAAAGTATTCGTTGGGTTGCAAGGATCGAGACTGGGATTTGTTGCTCGGTGTGACAGAAAGATATCTCTGGGCCCTCTCAGTAATACAACATCATGAATAGCTTGCAAGCATGTGGCTAATTATTTTAGTCATGGGATCTTGTACTATGGAACGGGTAAGGAGACTTGCCAGTAATGGGATTGAACTAGGTATGGAGATACCGATGATCGAATCTCGGGCACGCAACATATCGCCGGACAATGAGAGTTGTATATGGGATTAACTGAATCCTCAACATTGTGGTTCAAACCGATAAGATCTTCGTTCAATATGTGGGAGTCAATATGAGCATCCAGGTCCCGCTATTGATTATTGATCAGAGAGGAGTCTCGGTCATGTCTACATGTTCCCGAACCCATAGGCTCACACACTTAACGTTCGGTAACACTATGGTAGTATTGGGATATTAATAATGGCAAGAACAAATTTTGTTCAGAGTCCCGAATGGGATATGGTACATCACGAAAAGCTCCGAAATGGTCTTGAAGTAAAGATTTATATATGGGAAGTCATATTCAGGGTTCCAAAAAATGTTTGAGATTTTTCGGTTTTTTATCGGGAAGGTTCTAGATGGTTCCATAGTGGGGCCCACCTGCATGGGAGCCCACATGGATTTCGATAGTGGGGGAAGTCCCCACACTCCTGTTCTAGGCGCACCAAGATCCCAACTAAAAGGAAGAGGATCATATCCCGAAGGGATAAGATTAAGATCCCTAAAAGGGGGGGACCGCGATCGGTGGGGATCGAAAGGAGGGGGTTTCCTTCCCTCCTTTTGACCAACGACCCCGGGGAGCTCGAGGGCAAGCCACCAACCCCCAACTCCTATATAAAGGTGAGGAAGTGTAGGGGGCAGCAACCCTTCCACCCCTTGGCGCCTTCCCCTCTTGTTACTCCTCTGCGTAGCGCTTGGCGAATCCCTGACAGTGTTCCGCTGCCACCACCACCACCATGCCCTCGTGTTGGCCTAGATCCCATCTACCTCTCCACCCTCCCTTGCTAGATCAAGAAGTCAGAGACGTCACCGAGCCATACCACTACAAGAAATATGTCAACTAGTGACCCTCTGTCAGTGACCCTAGAAGAATTGGTCATAGATCTATGACCATTTGAGACCAATTGGTCAAAAGCTCTTCGGGGGGCTCCAAACCCTAAACCATTGCGACCATTTTGGTCAGAAAGGTCGTAATTTCCTTACAAGAAATGGTCATAAAGCAAACAGTGTTGGTCCACTGCCTTATTTCTAGTTGTTAACGACCAATATAGATGGTCATAACCTTGTAGATTGTGGTGGGTTGTGATGACTAGGCGCCATCTCATCAGTTTTGCCTATGTGTCATGTCCATGTGTTAATTTTTTCCCTAGGTTATGAAGCAACCTATATTTCTGTTATTCCCAAAAATCCCAAAAAATTCTCATAAATTGTTTGGATCATATCTTCATCAAATATGTCAAAAATCTTCCTTGCCTAGTTCAAAAATAACTCAACAATATTCATTTTCCTATTCTGTTCAGAGCAGCACTTTGTGAAGGAAGTACCATTTTGGCATGTCCAAATGGTATCCATTTTCTACAGTGCTTTCCTCTACCCAAATAACCATCCTCCACCAAATGCCAGCTCAATCCATTCATTATTTTGAGCCCGGCTTCAACATTCGTATTTATGTCCAGTGTGGTACTTTGCAAAGCAATTACCACCTAGGCAAATCCTTTTGAGCTAAAAATTTGTGAAGATGGTCTTCTTAGTAACTGATCATCCTCAGCCAAAACTCACACCCATTAGCCATGTGCATTTCCCGTACCGCTAATCAAACACTTGGCTGCTTATTCATGTTTGAGCATCGATCGGTCTCCTCGTGAGAATCTTATGTTGTGATTTTCTTCCTAGAACCTACCTAGGGAGTGCCCAACCCACTAGACATGCCTAGGCCGCTCAGAACACATGGCAACGCCATAGTCACGCGGTGACCACACGGTGGGCATGCGAGTTTACGCGCTCTAGAGTTGGGGCCCTCGCCCACCATCCAAACCTCGACGTATCACTACCAAACCATGTATTTATGATTAAATAGGTACTTATGTAACTAGAAATTATTTTTGGAAAAAATAAATGGCAAACTATGAGGCAGCTGCAGCTCAAATTTGACCCGCTTCCTGCTGAATCGGCAGGAATTTGTGTTTTTCACCAGAGGTGGATCAAAACTTTTGACACCCAACCATTTTGTCAATTGTGCATTAAATATGGCCTAGTATTTTATAAAATTGATTTGGTCCAATTTTGCAACAAATATATGGTAGGTCCTTCACACAAAAAAACTCATTTCAGGCACTCGGAAAATGGAAAATGAATTTTCCATGCAAAGAAAATGAAAACTTCCTTAGGCAACATTGTTTGCCATTCCAATATGCACCCTTGTGCATAATATGAGATTATTTGAACAAACTATGCCATGAATGTGGCCATAAGATTGATCATTTGCTTGAAAGCCATGAATCTTCATGCATGATAGCTCATTTTTGAGAACACATTTTTAAAATAATTTCCGTATTACAAGTTTATTATTTTTCCTGGAAACTTGGTCACATATAATGACACGATGCGAAGGTTTTCCAAAAAAAATTTATGCCCATTTCAAAATGCGGTCAAAACAGCGGGCTTGACCATTCCTAGCTAGTGGTTGAATCTTGGAAAAATTTTGATGTTTCTCTAATTAAATAGATACTTATGTACCTAGAAATATTTTTTGGAAAAAATAAATAGCAAACTATGAGGCAGCTGCAGTTCAAATTTGACCTGCTTCCAACTGAATCGGCGGGAATTTGTCTTTTTCACCAGAGGTGGATCAAAACTTCTTACATCCAACCATTTGGTAAATTGTCCATTAAATATGTCCTAGTATTTTATAAAAATTATTTGGTCCAATTTTGCAAGAATTATTTGGTAGGTCCTTCACAAAAAAAACCTCACTTGGGGCACTCGAAAAATGGAAAATGGCTCTTTTGTGCAATGAAAGTGAAAACTCCCTTAGGCAACATTGTTTGGAATTCCAAGATGCACCCTTGTGCACAATATGAGATCATTTGAACAAACTATACCATGAATGTGGCCATAAGATTGATCATTTGGCTTGAAAGCCATGAATCTTCACGCATGATAGCTCATTTTTTAGTTTTTAAAATAATTTCCGTATTAAAAGTTTATTATTTTTCTTGAAAACTTGGTCACATATAATGACACAATGCGAAGGTTTTCCAATTTTTTGATTTTTTTGAATTTTTTATGCCCATTGCAAAATGTGGTCAAAACGGCGGGCTTAACCGTTCCTAGCTAGTGGTTGAATCTTGGAAAACTTTTGATGTTTCTCTAATTAAATAGATACTTCTGTACCTAGAAATGATTTTTGGAAAAACAAAGAGCAAACTATGAGGCAGCTGTAGTTCAAATTTGACCCGCTTCCAGCTGAATCGGTGGGAATTTGTCTTTTGTACCAGAAGTGGATCAAAACTTTTTACACCCAACCATTTGGTCAATTGTGCATTAAATATGGCCTAGTATTTTAGAAAAATGATTTGGTCCAATTTTGCAAGAATTATTTGGTAGGTCCTTCACAAAAAAACCTCACTTGGGGCACTCAAAAAATGGAAAATGGCTCTTTTGTGCAATGAAAGTGAAAACTCCCTTAGGCAACATTGTTTGGAATTCCAAGATGCAACCCTGTGCACAATATGAGATCATTTGAACAAACTATGCCATGAACATGGCCACAAGATTGATCATTTGGCTTGAAAGCCATGAATCTTCACGCATGATAGCTCTTTTTTGAGAACAATTTTTAAAAATAATTGCCGTATTAAAAGTTTATTATTTTTCCTGGTAACTTGGTCGCATGTAATGACACAATGTGAAGGTTTTCCAATTTTTTGATTTTTTTTGAATTTTTTATGCCTATTTCAAAATGCGGTCAAAATGGCGGGCATGACCGTTCCTAGCTAGTGGTTGAATATTGGAAATTTTTTGATGTTTCTGTGATTAAATAGATACTTTCGTACCTAGAAATGATTTTTAGAAAAAATAAATAGCAAACTATGAGGTAGCTGCAATTCAAATTTGACCCGCTTCCAGCTAAATAGGCGGAAATTTGTCTTTTTCAATAGAGGTGGGTCGAAACTTTTGACACCCAACTATTTGGTCAATTGTGCATTAGATATGGCCTAGTATTTTAGAAAATTTATTTGGTCCAATTTTACAACAACTATTTGCTAGGTCGTTCACAAAAAACTCGATTATTACCACTCCAAAAATTGAAAAATGACTTTTTGTGCGAAGAAATAAAACCCCCATCCCAATATACACACATGTGCACAATATTGAAGCATTTTCACAAAATATGATCCAATTTTCCATTAAGATTTCATATGTTCTTAAAAAACCATTTCTACACTCAGAAAATAAACTTAAATTCTCATTGGCGAAAAGGTGTGTGCCACGCATCGATGACAAGGCACACATCCATCCATCCATCCATCCATCACACACCACTGTAACTCCCTCCGCTCCTACCTCCCAAACCCTAACTCCCACTCCCCCGATTCAGATCGAATCGATGGCGACGCCGCCACTCCCACTCCACCCCCGATCCAGATCCCCCTCTCTCTGCCACACCTCTCCCCTCGCCGCTGCCTTCCTCTTCGCCACCCACCTCTCCCCTCGCCGCCGGTCTGCCACATCCGGCAACATCGAGGCCAGCGGGCGCTAGATCCAGCACCGGCGTGGCCCCTCCATCAGCAACTCGAACAAGGGGGCGGCGACGCCATGGCTTCCCCCAACCACATGGCGTGGGCCTGAGCCACCCACTAGCCTCGGCTGGGTCCCGGACGAGCAGCCGCGTGGGATGATGCTGATGGCGCTGCGGCCGCGGCCCCCGACCATCTCGCCGGCGCTGTGGTCCACGAAGGCGGCTGCCCGCGAGGTGCTGCTGCGACTACACCCAACGGAGGAGGCGGAGCGGCGCCGGCATAGGGTCGTGGACTACGCCAAGAACCTCATCGGTTGCGAGGTACCTCCTCCCTCGCCCTCCCACCCCATGCGAAACCCTCGCATGTTTGTCCCGCTGCGTCTGCGTGTCAGCTTCTGTAAGATGTTGTTTGTCCAAGGCTAGAGGAGTCTATTGCTCTTAGGTATTTACGAAACAGCTAAAAATTCCCAGGCTGTACCCTGTTCAAACGATGCTGCATATCTGCACATGCTAATGGTTAATGTGCATGCTCAACCAGAAATCAGAATTGCCTCTGTAAGATGTTGTAGTCTTGCCATGCAATCTGATCCTGACACAAGACATTACTCTGTCTAACCCATGTCTGATTTATAACATAGTAATATTGTGTAGCTTGGTTATTTGTATTCAACTATTCTTATTTATAACATGACCTTCCACTTCAAAACATTTTTTTATCCAACAAAGTTCGTTACACCAAGAAATTGAGAAAAAAAGGAGAATAAGCAGTAAGCATCTACTTATTTATTACAACTCAAAACATATAGTTGTTGGAATTAAAAATTACATATAACCATACAGGTTATGACAAGCCTGGGGCTCTTCTCAACTTCTGGTGATTTATGCGATGCATGAGGAGAATCGGGTTGTTGCCCACAGCACGCTGCAGCGACGTCTTCTTCTCCTCTCTTCGCGGGTGCTCGCCGATCCACGCTGCCACCCATCAATGTTGACAAGTCACCATCTAAAAGGTTGTCCGAGGAGGTATAGCCGAATCCTGAATCTGGTTGATGTGCTCTCATACACCTTTAGATTTCTTTTTCTTTACATTTACATAGTTTCAGTTACTTGTTACAGAAACTGCTGGTTTCGAACGCTAGCAAGCTCCTGGCATGGACAAGACAGAAGTGGGAAGGCTATTGCTGCTCCGTGCTCCTGGCTTGACTTAAATATATGGACCTGATTATCCTGTTGGCTCCTGGCATGGACAAGAAAGAAGTGGGAAGGCTATTGCTGCTCCATGCTCCCGGCTTGACTTAAATATATGGACCTGATTATCCTGTTGGAATTAATCATTCTTGTTGTGGCAGCTACATATTAATCTAGTTCTAGTCTCTAATCTTTATACTGCACATGCCTTCTGTATGTTGAATTAGTTTCCTATCTAGTTCAATGTAGATTCTGATTCTAGCTCCTAGACTTGTGTTCAAGTGTCTTTCATTTAACAGATGAGTGCAAAGAAGGCCACTGGATCCGCTAGAAATCATTTGAGCTGCAGGGTTTTGCTTGCTCGCTTGCTTACTTTGCTGTCTGTTTGTAACCTGGTCGATTTTGTTTTCTGATATCATTCTCAGTGTCGTGAAAATGGAGATGCACTGCTTCACATTCTTAATCTAATTTAATGTGTAAAATGGCAGACAAATGCTGCTGCAAAGATATTAGTGGTATATGTGCATGCATTTGACAATATGATTTCACATGTGTGTT
The DNA here is from genome assembly GCF_002162155.2 of Triticum dicoccoides. NCBI lineage: Eukaryota > Viridiplantae > Streptophyta > Magnoliopsida > Poales > Poaceae > Triticum > Triticum dicoccoides. Next base: position 526,733,235 of record NC_041391.1, on the reverse strand, counting down.
TGAAAATTAACCATATAGATTATGGTACTGTTAATTTGGTGCAGTTGAATGGGTGCTTGGTGTTGATATTTTGTTAAATGAGCATTATGTTGTCTTATAATAGATTGATTCTATTCTGATTTACTACTGAACTATGTTGTTGTAGACTATAAAAGAAGAAGCTGCAGTTGGTTAGATTGGCATGTGTTTATCTTGACTGCTCAGGGTGGACGAATTGTAGTTTTATGCATGTAACTCAGTCTTCTTGGACAACACTAGCATGTTACTATGTACTACTATTGTTCAAGAAGTTTCATGAGTTGCCAATGCCGCACTTCTAGTCTCATTGATGGTGTTTAACAATAATCCTTTATTCGATATAAATCATAATGGACTACTCTTCTGTTGAATGTTGATTGGCGCACTATTCTGCTGTTGCCAAGTAGAGGAATAAGAGGATATATGAAGTTTACTATTCATGTTTCATGCAGGTGGGGTTACCCAATGTTGGCAAATCAACTTTCTTTAACATAGTAACAAAGGTGGGCTCCCGCGCCGGCAACTCCAGGTCCCGAACCCTCCCTCCCTCGTCTTCCTGTCTCGTTTTTGTTTCCTGTGGTGGATGCTGCTATTTCACGTCGGGTTCTGACTCGGTTTGGTTTGCTGCTGTTGTTTCCGTTGTGGTGGCGCAGGCTTGCGGTGAAGAAGATCAAGGCTGAGAAGGACCCCAATAAGCCCACGCGCCCCCGAGCGCTTTCTTCATCTTCATGTGAGTCCCAGTCTTGGTTCCTGGTTCGATTCGTGTTGCTTCTGTGGTGTGGCGTCGCGTCCTGACCGAGGATTTGGTGCGTGTTTCGTCTTCGCAGGGACAACTTTAGGAAGGATTACAAGGAGAAGCACCTCGGCGTCAAGCAGGTCTCCGTGGTAAGTGAGGGAGTCCTGGATAAGGGGGTATCCGGACAGCCGGACTATATTCATCGTCCGAACTATAGAAGCGTCAAGATACAAGACTCGAGACTTTGGCTCGTGTCCGGATGGGACTCTCTTTGCGTGGAAGACAAGCTTGGCGATCTGGATATTATGTTTCCTTCCTTGCAACCGACTCCATGTAAACCCTAGCTCTCCAGTGTCTATATAAACCGGAGAGGGTGGTCCTTAGAAGGCCGATCACATTTACAATCATACCATCATAGGCTAGCTCTTAGGGTTTAGCCTCTACGATCTCGTGGTAGATCTACTCTTGTATTCCACATATCTTCAATATTAATCAAGCAGGAAGTAGGGTTTTACCTCCATCGAGAGGGCCCGAACCTGGGTAAACATTGTGTCCCTTGCTTCCTATTACCATCAGCCTAAGACGCACAGATCGGGACCCCCTACCTGAGATCCGCCAGTTTTGACACCGACATTGGTGCTTTCATTGAGAGTTCCTCTGTGTCGTCGCTTCGAGGCTTGATGGCGTCCTCAATCGTCAACAACGCAGTCAAGGGTGAGATTTTTCTCCCCGAATAGATCTTTGTGTTCGGCGGCTTCGCACTGCGGGCCAATTCGCTTGGCCAATTGGAGCAGATCGATAGCTTCGCCCCTGGCCGCCGGATCAGGTTTGGAAACTTGATCTACATGGCAGACATCCGCGGAGACTTGATCTTCGGTGGATTCGAGCCTGTGCCAGGAGCGCCGGACAGTCACGACGAGCACGGCCTAGACCTGCAGTCGGGCAATACTCGGGACATCATCCCTGAGGCAACCCTGGATCTACATCTAGGGCAGGTTGCGTTGCCTACGGACGGAGGGCTGGACCCCGCCCCGCGGGCCGCGCACTCATCAGCCGTGGAGCCGAACACAGGTCCCACCTCTGTGGAGGCCTGTTACCCTGGGCCCCCGGACTCATATCCGGCTATTGGCCCTGGTCCGCCCGCTCTTGAGCCAGCCGAGCCAGGCTGGGCTTCGGTAATGGAGTTTACAGCTGTGGACATCTTTTAGCACTTGCCCTTTGGCAACATGCTGAACCTAGTAAGGTCTCTCTCTTTGTCAGGAGGCTCTGGGCCGAACTATGTCCGGCCCGAGTGGGAAGCAGGCGACGAAGGAATTCGATGCCCGCCCACCACCCACTTCATTGCCACAATCAAAGATTTAACCGACATGCATGACTTTGGCTTCGAAGACATCAACGGTATGGACAATGATGCAGGAGAAGCTCCAGAATCCCCGGGGCGCGGGACTGCTACCTGGTCCGATGATATATACATGGTAGATACGCCCAATAAGGACCACAGCGATAAACCGGAAGATAAAACACCCGGGAAAAAGCCAAAAAGGCGGCACAGACGCTAATCAAAGTCCAGCAATGGCAAAAATAGCGACAAGAGTGCAATAAGGGCTAATATACCCGCAAACTTCAACATCAATAACGATCACACGGACCCAGCGATGGAGCAGGACAAGCCAGGTCACGCCAAATCAAGTTCAGAGCAAATACCCGATCACAATGATCCGGAGGGACGAGCTCATGACACCGCCCCAGAACAGGAAGACAGTCCGGACGACGATGCATTCATCATCCCGGACGAACAAGTGGAACGAGACAACCTCCACAGAAATCTTATGGCCACCGCAAGAAGTCTAAAAATGCAGAAGCAATGGCTCAAAGCCGCACAGGAAAAGCTCAGCCGAAGATGGAATAAAGTGCTAGACACTAAAGAAAGATATGGCGATGACCGCCATACGAAAAGCTATCCAAAGCGCAAGCTACTGCCAGAGTTCGATGACGCGGCCGTTCCACCAAAAGAAAATCCGACCAAGAAACCAGACGTACCACTTCACAACCATAACAGAGTGGCTGTGGACACTGCGCACGATCCACGCGAACATCCGGACAAGAAGGCCGGTGCAGTCAGGTCCATATATGGATCTAGAAGACCCACCCAGCGAGGGACTTTGGTCACCCAAATGCTCATACAAGCCAGATACCAGTTCGGAATCAACCCCGAACACAACAACAACAACCGACTACATGCCACAATGCGCCCAGATACAGAGGGGCTGTTCACCCCTTGTGCTTCACCAAAGAGGTACTGGACCATGAATTCCCACAAGGCTTTAAACCTGTCAACATAGAAGCATACGACGGCATGACAGACCCAGGGGTCTGGATAGAGGATTTTATCCTGCGTATTCACATGGCTCGTGGGGATGACCTCCACGCCATCAAATACCTTCCCCTCAAGTTGAAGGGACCAGCTCGACACTGGTTGAAAAGCCTTCCCGAAAACTCAATTGGGAGTTGGGAGGAACTCGAAGACGCTTTCAGGGCCAACTTCCAAGGGACTTATGTCCGGCCTCCAGATGCAGACGATCTAAATCACATAATCTAACAACCCGGAGAGTCCGCCTGCAGGCTTTGGAACAGATTCCTCACTAAGAAGAATCAAATTGTCGATTGTCCAGACACCGAAGCCTTAGTGTCTTTCAAACACAGCATCCGTGACGAATGGCTCGCCCGACACCTCGTCCAAGAAAAGCCAAGGACAATGGCGGCCTTAACAAGCCTTATGACCCGCTTTTGTGCGGGTGAGGATAGCTGGCTAGCCCGTAAAGGCACCAGCGAACCCAGCACATCCGAAATAAGGGATGGCAACGGGAAGCCACGGCGTAATAGAAACAAATGCCAAAACAAGGAAGAGAGCCCAGACAACACGACGGTCAACGCCGGATTCAGGGACTCTCGACCTGATCAGCAAAAGAAGCCATTCAAAGGCGGTAAAGATGGACTGTCCGGTATGTACAAAGTCCTGGACAGACTATGCCAAATTCATGGCACCACGGAGAAACCTGCGAACCACACCCATAGAGAGTGCTGGGTCTTCAAGCACGCCGGCAAATTAAACGCCGAACACAAGGGGAGGGACACACCAAGCGAAGACGAGGATGAGCCTCACCAGCCGAACACTGGGGGACAGAAAAAATTCCCGCCAGAGGTTAAAACAATAAACATGATCCACGTGACTCACACATCCACGAGAAGGCATGAACGCGCGCTCATAGAAGCGCATGATGTAGAGCCCGTTGTACCCACGTCTCACTACTAGATGTCCCATCCGATCTCTTTCGATCACATGGACGGCCGAACTACAATTTGGCAAGGAGGATCATAGGCCTTGGTGCTTGACCCAATAAGCGACGGATACCGTCTCACCCGTGTCCTCGTGGACGGCGGCAGCAGTCTAAATTTAATATACGAAGACACTGTCCGCAGAATGGGGATAGACCCATCCAAAATTAAACAAAGCAACACCACTTTTGAAGGGGTGATACCAGGCGTTGCAGCCCGTGCCAGGGGCTCCGTCGTGCTGGAAGTAATATTCGGCTCCCCAGGCAACTCCAGAAGCGAAGAGCTGCTCTTCACTGTCACACCCTTCCGAAGCAGCTATCATGCATTGCTAGGAAGAACGGCCTTCGCCCGCTTCAACGCATTGCCACACTATGGCCACCTTACAATCAAGATGCCCGGTCCGTGTGGCGTCATCATCGTTAACGGAATCATAGAGCGCCCTTCACGCGCAGAGGAGTACGCAACGGCCCTGGCGGCCGGACTATAAGCGGCCCCCAGTACTAGAAAACATGATTGGTCATTACAACCACAGACACGGTTAGACGAGTCCGGTCGCCCGGATAAAATTCAAACAGGGCACCGTATATGTAATCTCATAATGGAAACCAGGGGCTGTATATATTTAATACAGCCCCACGCTTGGCTCGACCTTATTGGCAGGCCAATAGCTTACACTTTTAGTACTAATAGCATACTTACATTACAACCTCCTACAAATTTTTTCTTTTTTTATAGACAACGTTCGCGCAATACCCTTCCAGGATACGGCACAATAGAGACAAAGGCACAGACGTGCAGCAGGGCCCCGTGCAATAGGTTTCTTTTTAAATTAAGCCCCTGTGTAAACCTTTTCTAGTGCCTCTTGTTATTTAAACCATCCCATGGGTTCTATACCCACAGAGGATACTGCCGTTTTTGGCATTTGGCCACGGTACACTAAATTGCACGTACCTAGGTATAAAGGGCTTACAATAGGCTCTAGTCAGCCTATCTTCTTTTACAAAACCGAATACCCTCGGGAGTATTCGGCGTCACGAGTTTGGTCGTATATGCATCAGCTCCGAATCATGTCTTTGGTCAAATGTTGGGTTTGCCCGGATCCTTGGTTTGCCGCCTTACGTTCCGCTATCATCCGGCTAAGGCAGGCCAAAGGAGAACTACTGCGATTGTGCCCTGGTTATTTCGGATGAGCACCTCAGTAGAGAAAGCCGAAAACTGACCGTCATGATACAGCGAGAGATATTTCAACCACTCGAAGACTCACCGGAATCCCTAAAGATTCCTCCGCATTAACGAAGCGCCGTTTCCCGGCCATGTACACACGCGCCCGTATTCGGATGCACGCTAAGGTACCAGGGGCTACATAGTAGCCCCACCATTATACTCCCATGGCTAAGCGAAAGTGTTACAGCTATATAGTCTGGTTGCCTAGTTCGACGTGCAATCACCTTCTTTATGGACCAAGACGTTGGGTCAAGTGTGATTAAGCACATTTTTTTGTGAACACCCCCGCATTACGTGCGTGGGGGCTGAAGCCAACGACTGCTATCTTTCGGACTACTTATACATATAAGAAACGGCCGCACAGGGGGGGACAATCATACTTTCGGGCAAAAGTATAAACATAGCCTCATAATTAAACTAAACATTGTTCTCTACAATAATTCGACCTATCACTCGAATGACACATCCTTCGAGCACTGCACCTCTATTCACTACTAGGAAAAACCTTATACACAGAAGTTTATCAGTAGCGCGGTTTAAAAATGGGCGCTACTGCTAATTAGTAGTAGCGAGGGGTATAAAAATCGTGCTACTATTAAGCTGATAGTAGTAGTGAGGGGTATAAATCCGCGCTGCTACTAAATGGTCTCCAACAATGCCCCGGGGATAGGCCATAGTAGTAGCGAGGGGTATAAAACCGGCGCTACTACTAAGAAGTAGTAGTAGCGCAGGTAAGACCCCACGCTACAGCTAAGCGTGTCCACCCCGGCCCGATCCACACTCCCAACCCCCGATCCACCCCACCCCACCAACCGTCGTCCCATCCAGATCCCCTCCTCCTCCCGCGGCCACACGGCGCGCCGGTCGCCCTTATTCCGCGACCTTGCCTCCCCCGTCCCCCATGGAGCAGCAGAGGAGGGAGACCAGGCGCCCAGATCCACCCTTCTCTGCGCCAACACCGGTCATGGCGCGACCCAGCAGGTGAGGAGGGAGACCAGGAGTGAGGGGGTGACGGCCATGGGCGGCTACAACGCGTTCCTGGCGACCATGCTGCCGCCGGAGCACCGCATCTACGACCTGGACACGGAGTCGCTGGAGTCGGCCACGACCCCGTTCCTCACGGCGTTCCCCCGGGGCTTCGCCATCGAGGTGCTGGACGTGTACAGCGGCCCGCCCATGGGTGTCTTCAAGTTCCGGCACTAGGGCTACATGGAGGGCCCGTTCAAGGGCCACCCTCCGCACGGCTGTCGCATCGAGTTCTTCGGCGTCCGTGTCTTCCACGTAAGTTTATTTGACAGTAATTAATGGTGTATTATTGGTTTTGTTCAAACATAAGTGACCTGCAACCCTGTGATGATATATAGGTCGATGAAGACACCAAGGTGGAGAAGGCAGAGTTCTTCTACGAGCGTGGCAACTTCCTCGCAAGCTTTCTTGTCTGCGCCTACTACTTCTGCTTCTGCTGCATCGGCTTTAGGTTGCCCTGTGACGAGAGGAGACTAAAGCGCGACGGAATCGACGAAACATGCTTGTCACTAGCTAGTATTGTCTTCAGGCTCTCTCTCTCTCTCTTGGGAGGACGCCGCCCTTCCTCTGCTCCCTGTCCAAGCAAGCGAGCTCTGGATCCACCCCCACAACCACGACATCGGCACCGGCACCGGAGGCCGTGGAGATGCAGCTCCGTCGCGCAGTCATCGAGCCAAGGTACTCACTCCCCTCTTCCTTTTGCTTCGCTCATGGGTCATCAAATTTGCTTGCTACAGAAACATTAGAGAGGACAAGTTAATAAAACTGAACCTTTCTTCAGAGACGAGATGAGAGGAGAAAAGTTTGATATTTTCCTGTGATTGGAGACAGTAGGAAAATTTGACACTTGCGGAAATGCCAAGCTGATTAGGCATAGGAACCCAATCCATCCTGATTAGGGAGAGCCACTAGTAATTGCAGTGGACTTGACTCGTCAGGTTCCAATACTTCTTACCATGCTTATGCACATCAGTCTTTGCTGCCGCTGTTCTGATAGGTTGCCTATGGATGCCGGTATGTGATATTTCAATGGTGTTAGCTTCCTTGGTTATGCAGTCAGTCTAATTGCCCCTTCGTAATTAGATTTGCTATGTTTTCGCCTCTTCATGAGGCCCGTAGAAAACCTTATATTGTCAGCCTGAACACATATGTTCTATATTTATAAATATGTCCTGTTGTACCTTCTCCTATCATGACATGGCCTATACAGAGGTATTATTTTCTATTTTTTAGTTCATGGAATTGAAGCATTACAAGAGAAAAACTTATACTAGCCTTTTGTGCTTTAATTGAACTTGTGGTGAATGGTAAAAAATGAGAATAATTAGTAGGAGCAGAATCAATGTGCTCTTTGTAGTATATCTATGTATGTATGGTAGCTATTACACGACCTATTTTAAATAAACTTCAGCTTGTTTTTGAGAAACCCTGGTATTTGAAATCAACTTCAGGTATTCTCTCTATGGGTGAGCAGCAACAGTTCAATGTCAATGTCAAGGTTCTTCTAGTTTGAATCTACATACATACATGCTTTACTGAATTTTTGCTGCTTGGTCAGACTGTGTTGAATAAGATGGACACTGACTGCATTGTTTGCTAATTAATTATTTTGCTTGCTCCCGCAAAAATTCACTATAATTTAGTTTGCCGATTGGTCTAGTTGAATTTCTCAAGATGTTAGCAAAGCGCGCCAGACTGCTGCTATCTGTCAACTGAATGAAGGTGCAAAATTTGGAGTTGCTACTGCTTCTTGTGTTCATTTCCTTGCTGTCGAATTCGTACCTGACTAGTCTAGTTAGTACTATTGCGGCAGGTTGATTGACGGAAAACTCTTGCCCCTGCTTAACATATCTAAAATCTGACCTATCTATATGCACACTTTGAGGAAGAAAACAGGAGATATATGTGCTTCTGTTGCTTCTAAATTATATACATGTATTTTTAGTTATTCAACATGCTTCAAACTTTTTCTGTTCGATTTGGTGCAGGAGGATGCCCGAGCTGACCAGGAGGACACCCTTCTGCACCTTGGCCACCACACAAGGTCGTCCTTCTATTTTTTTTCACTGTTTGTTCATGTCCTACTTGTGTTTCAGTTCCATTGGCTCCTACTGCAAATAGGTCTATAACAGGTGCTTGTGTTCTGCATAGTAGCAGATCTGTTTATGTGAGCTACAATGGCCTACTTCTTCCTAATAATATGAACACTATCTCATCTTGCCATGTTCCCCTCTCTCCTGCAGGTTAACACATGGAGAGGCTCGAGCTATGAGCAGCGAGCTGTTGCTGCTGCCGCCGGATGCTCCAGCGGCGAAACCTCCGTGGATTCCCTCCACGGCCACTACCACTACCCTAGCTACTGCCGCTGACGGAACCACCACCATATCCTCGCTCGGCCAAGACCAGCTCCTTGAGATCTTCCTCCGCCTGCCGAGCCTGCCGGCCCTCGTCCGTGCCACGCTCACTTGCCGCTCGTGGCTTGGCGCCGTCCGCTCCTCTTGCTCCTTCCGCAACCTCTTCCGCGCCCTCCACCCGGGCGCCCCTCATCAGGATCTTCCTCGATGTCGACGAAGGCAATGTCCGCTTGTTCGCCCCCTTCAGCCGCTCAGATCCCAACGTCAATAAGGACATTACACTGGTAGATTAACGCAATTTTTCCTTTTCATTTTTCTTATTATTGGAGTGAGGATGTTAGAATGAGGAACTGTATGATAGTAGATACGGCAACAGTGTAATAGTATAATCAGGAATAACGACATTTCCATCACTAGTGTTTTTTTGAATTGTATGCATAAAATGGAATTTGTCAATTTTATTTTTTTAATTCCTAATTCGTTAGTAGTGGCGTGGGACAAATTTGCACGCTACTGGTATTTAGGATACTAGTAGCGTTGGTATTATAGACATGCTACTACTATTTCTTTAGTAGTAGCGCCGGTTCATAATAGTAGTAGCGTGGGTGGAAACGCGCTACTACTAACTTTGTTAGTAGTAGCGCGGGTTGAACCCATGCTACTACTAACTATTAGTTGTAGCGCGATACTAGTAGTGTGGGTACCCACGCTGCTAGTTGTTGACGTTCTGGGAACGGGGGTTCCCAGACTTGCCTGCCTGCGGCCTGCGGTATGGCTCAAAGGGGGCCCAGCACGGCCCATCTTCATCGACACAAGCTCAAGACCCTCGCGAGGGGCCAAGCCTCGCGGGGCGGACGACAAGGAGCTTCCTCAGGCAAGGCCTCATCAGGCTGGCTCACGAGGAGGTGGAGAGTTCAAGGCGGGGTACCTCGCGAGGTGCCCATGACGCAAGCCATGACGACCAAGGGCGCCAGCCGGGCGCTAGCCCGCGCAGTGTCCTCCTTTCCTCTTTGGTGCAAGGGGAGCAAGCGCAGGCGAGAGCATCAAGCAAAGGCATCCATTTCGGTGCAACAAGACCAAGACCAGTCCAACGGCAGGATGGATGTCACCGTGGAGCCCAAGCCGGCGTCACCACCAGAGCCTTTAACAGGCGAGGACCAACTTTAGTCAGGGTAAGTGTACCGGATGTTCCCCTTCAAAATGGCCAATTGTTGGCGCCCTTCCCGCTCAATATTTGGGAAGAGGCCCAGGGCCTTTGCCTATAAATAGGACTAGCCACCATAGTATAGGGCATCTGGAATCAACCCCTCCAAAGAGACAACGCCACCACAAGAACAGACCCTCGCGAGGCTGTTCTTCCTTGTATTGTTCATCATCAGCCCAAGCGGCAATCCACCACACCACACACTGGAGTAGGGTATTACACCACAATGGTGGCCTGAACCAGTATAAACCCTGCGTCTCTTGTGTTGTTCTTTTTGTAGTTTAGATCCTAGCGATTCGGTGAGGAACAGGTAGGTAGAAGGCGAAATCTCCGCGTGCACCCCAGTGTTCGAACCTCAAGGGTCTGCCGGAACCCTAAATCCGACACTAGTAGCCATTTTACTCATGCTGCTAGTAGCCTTTTCCCTAGTAGTGATTACGCGGGCACCTTCCGTCACTTGCACCAAGTAGTGCTCGGCCGGATATTGGCCTCCCGCCGGATCCTGGGTCGCTATTACAGTGGCCTCCATATCCGTCCAATAGGCTTTAACGCGGGTCAGTGCCATCCACGCACCCTCTATGCACGCCGACCTCCTCATGGCGTCAATCTAAGACACGACTCCAAGGAACTGCTGCACCAAACCAAAATAGTTGTCCGTCTTAGGCCCCTTCGGCCAAAGATGGTCTATTACCGACCGCATTGCCAGCCCGGATAGCCTGTGGAGCTCCGCCATAGCAGCCACCTTCTCATTCAGCGGGAGCGGGCGAGTGGGAGCATGGAACTGCGACCAGAAAAGCTTCTCCACTTCTTCATCGCTGAGGGAGTCCTGGACTAGGGGGTGTCCGGATAGCCGAACTATCATCATTGGCCCGACTCCAAGACTATGAAGATACAAGATTGAAGACTTCGTCCCGTGTCCGGATGGGACTTTACTTGGCGTGGAAGGCAAGCTTGACAATACGGATATGTAGATCTCCTACCATTGTAACCGACCCTGTGTAACCCTAGTCCTCTCCGATGTCTATATAAACCGGAGGGTTTTAGTCCGTAGGACGAACAACAATCATACCGTAGGCTAGCTTCTAGGGTTTAACCTCCTTGATCTCGTGGTAGATCTACTCTTGTACTACCCATATCATCAATATTAATCAAGCAGGAGTAGGGTTTTACCTCCACCGAGAGGGCCCGAACCTGGTTAAAAACATCGTGTCCCTTGTCTCCTGTTACCATCCACCTAGACGCACAGTTCGGGACCCCCTACCCGAGATCCGCCGGTTTTGACACCGACATTGGTGCTTTCATTGAGAGTTCCTCTGTGTCGTCTCCTATAGGCCCGATGGCTCCTTCGATCATCAACAACGACGCGGTCCAGGGCGAAACTTTTCTCCCCGGACAGATCTTCGTATTTGGCGCCTTCGCACTGCGGGCCAATTCACTTGGCCATCTGGAGCAGATCGAAAGCTACGCCCCTGGCCATCAGGTCAGATTTGGAAGTTTAAACTATACGGCTGACATCCGCGGAGACTTGATCTTCGACGGATTCGAGCCACAGCCGAGCGCGCCGCACTGTCACGATGGGCATGATTTAGCTCTGCCGTCGGACAGTGCCCTGGAGGCCACACAAGAGTCCGCTCCGACCCTTAACTCGGAGCCGACTGCGCCGATCGAGGATGGGTGGCTAGACACCGCCTCGGGGGCTGCTACCTCTACGGCCATGGAGCTGAATATTGACCCTGTCCCTTGTGAAGCTCGTGACTCCAAGGTGCTGGACTCTTCTCCGGTGTCGGTGTTCTGGGAACGGGGGTCCCCAGACTTGCCTGCCTGCAGCCTGCGGCGTGGCTCAAATGGGGGCCCAGCACGGCCCATCTTCATCAACGCAAGCTCAAGACCCTCGCGAGGGGCCAAGCCTCACGGGGCGAGCAACAAGGAGCTTCCTCAGGCGCGGCCTCCTCAGGCTGGCTCGCGAGGAGGCGGAGAGATCAATGTGGGGTACCTCGCAAGGTGCCCATGATGCAAGCCATGACGACCAAGGGCGCCAGGCGGGTGCCAGCCCGCGCAGTGTCCTCCTTTCCTCTTTGGTGCAAAGGGAGCAAGCGCAGGTGAGAGTATCAAGCAAAGGCGTCTGTTCCGGTGCAACAAGACCAAGACCAGTCCAACGGCAGGATGGAGGTCATCGTGGAGCCCAAGCCGGCGTCACCACCAGAGCCTTTGACAGGCGAGGACCAACTTTAGTCAGGATAAGTGTACTAGATGTTCCCCTTCAAAATGGCCAATTGTTGGCGCCCTTCCCGCTCAATATTTGGGAAGCGGCCCAGGGCCTTTGCCTATAAATAGGGCTAGCCACCATAGTATAGAGGCATCTCGAATCGACCCCTACGAAGGGACAACACCACCACAAGAACGGACCCTCGCGAGGCTGTTCTTCCTTGTATTGTTCATCATCCGCCCAAGAGGCAATCCACCACACCACACACTAGAGTAGGGTATTACACCGCAATGGTGGCCTGAACCAGTATAAACACTGTGTCTCTTCTATTGTTCTTTTGATAGCTTAGATACTGGCATGGCGGTGGGGTGCAGGTAGGTAGTAGAGGGCGAGATCTCCGCGCGCACCCTAGTGTTTGAACCTCAAGGGTCTGCCGGAACCCGAAATCTGACATTTGGCGCGCCAGGTAGGGGTGCGCCGGAATCCACGTTCTGCCACTTCGCATCGTCATCGCCATGTCCGGCGACCAAGCGGGCAACCCTGATCCCTGGGAGGCATGGCCCGCCCGTGCAAAACCGCTCGCCTCAGGCGACCCCGTGCCCCAGGCGACGCGGACAGGCTTCGACAGCTCTCACACCACGGCAGGCGCGGTCGGCAGCAAGGACCTTCAACCACGCCGCGGCCACAACGCCGTACACCCGTCGGGAGCAGGCAAACTCAAGGGCCGCGCTCACGATGGCCCGAGAGCTACTACAGTGCAGGCTGCTGGAAAGCGGCCGCGGCGTGTTGCTTGAGCGGGTGGCAGAGCTCCTGGGCTTTGCCGCCTCAGGGGCTCACCCCTTCTGCACCCAGCTCCCATCTCAGGTCCAGGGCGGCCCGCGCGGGGGCTCCGTGCGCGCCCGCGGGCTCCAAGGCTACTCCAACACTAACGAGGCTGTCAGCACCGGGCCGGAGGCAGCGCTGCCTCCACCCCCGGCCAGCGAAGGAGGACTCGACGCAACCCACGGCCCCAGTAGGCCGCCGCGCTACCATCCCCAGGAGGGCGCATCGAGTAGGGCTGCATGGCACGCGGAACACTATGGCACGACCTTCGGGATGACGGCCCCAGAACAATACGTACCCCACATGGTGGACCAAGGGCACCCGCACGAGGGAGAACAAGGCTCGCTCCTCAGCCCAAGCTGGGAGGACGAGGCGCCAGAAGCTGAGCTCTTCCAGGAGCCCCGCGATGGCCCCACTGGCCACACTGGAAGCGACGATTACCGGGTACCACTAATTCCTCAGGAGCAGGCATACGCTAATCATGGATCGCAGGAGGTGCAGGTCGCCGCAGCGAGCAGCTGCCCCGCTCCCGCAGTCTCCTACCCATCAGGAGGAGGGCATCGGGGGCTGCCGGAGAGGGGCCGAGATCCGGCATCACCACCGCGGTGTTCGGAGCAAGATGTTCTCAGGAGGTAGGCCCTCTGCTGGTGAGGTGCCTCAGGGCCTGCCCCTGGCGGAGAACCCGTGGTCGTCGGGGGAACCGCTGGCGACCGCTCTACCCCATCGGCGGCGTCCTGGTTTCCGGTCGTCGTTGATGGCACTAGAGTGTGGCGCAAGGCGGGGCCCTCGTCTGGCGATATGAAGCAAGGCCGGTACCTGTGAAGAAGGCCCAGTGCGTGTGAAGCTCGCCGCCCCGTGACACTCTCACGTAATAATGAGTGGGGTTGTACACGCCCCAGAGTCTCAGGGGTGCCGGCCTCAGGCCCTAGGGCTCCCTCCCACACCCAGTGGCAGCACTTAGCTCCGCGCTGGTGAGAAGACGTCCAAGACTAGACTAGGTGACGGACACGGCCTTTTTCTGCTTTTATTCCCTTTCCCTTTTGGTTGTCGCTTTCCCTTGCCGAATTTAAGTTGGATTCGAATTTGAGATTTGCGTGTGTCTGGGGAAGGGGTGCTTAGTCTCGTTCGAGCAATTTCTCGCGTTTCGCTTACCACCTCGCCTCAGCTGCCTCCCCCCGCGAGCCCCTCGCGAGCCGGGTCTGGCCTAGCTTGCGTGCAGCCCAGACTGCCGCCGCCGCATCCTCTCAGGAGGGTTTTTACTACAGATCCTACGGACTCAATCAGGAGATGCCCGAAGCACCACGGCCTCCCATAGGCTATCCTAAGGCCCGTACGGGACACAAGGTAAATTAGCAAACCAGCTCGCCGCTTAGCTAACCACTTGGCGTGGGTGTGCGGGTGATGTAAGTGTATACCAGTACGATGAGCACAAGTTTTACATGAGGGGCTCCCCCTCCCAAAATGCTCTGACAACCATCAGGATGAAACCTGAGTTCTATTCATGCAGGGTAAAGAAATAGGAACGATGTGCAGTCAGTCGGATAAATCCCCCAATGCGTCTTCAGGAGCACCGCCCGGACCGCTGCTGGCATCGCTGGCCTCGCCATCACCCTCTGCGCCGCCATTGGCGGCGTCCGGGCCGTTCACCATGTCGCCCTCATCAGCAGCCACGATCATGTCGTCGTTATCTGAGGCGAAGGCCCTAACGAGGGCATCCACATGGTCTTCCATCCAGTGCGCCAGGTCGTCCCGGACGGCCTGGGGGACTGGGGCGATGGCGGCGTCGAAGTCAAAGTGAGGATCCATGTTCCGGAGATGGCTGAAGACACAAGAAAAGGCGCGCCCGAGGATGGCGCGGCTCCTCTCCTCCACCAACCTGTCGGCTCTAACCGACCGCGCCTCCAGCTGCGTCACCACGTCGGTGAAGAACTGAAGGTTGCCAGCATAGTTAATTGCGTGCGGCTCGCCAACGGCCGCCTCGCAGATGTTACCCAAGGCCGTGTTGGCTCTCTCCCGGAGCATGGTGAACATGGGGCTGTGCTCGTGCTCCAGAAGCCGCCGCTGGCGCATTTCGTCTGCATTCTGGCGCGCGACGGCCTCAGCCTCATCCACCCGTTGGCGCGGGAGGAGCACCTCGGCGTGGGAGGTGGTTAACTCCCCCTGTGCAGCCTCAAGGGCGGCCCGAAAAGCATCGGCCCGCCGCGTTGCCTCCTCCAGTTTGACCCTCAAGGCAGCGGTCCTACCTTCGTCCTCGACCCGGATCAACCCCAGCCTATCCTCGAGCCCGCGCTCAAGGTTCGAGCGGGTCGTCGCCACCTAGCGTCCAACCACTTCAAGAACACAAGCTTCCCACGCGGCAACATCATCCTCTGCCTGCGTCACCAAGCGCTCCCTTGTCTCCAGGCGTTCATACTGGCGTACGCGCTCGGCGGCTTCCAGCGTCAGCGCCTCCTCACGCTTCTGGATCTCTGCCGGGTCGCCTGAAGCCACCTTCATTGACGCCAGGGCCGACTCGCGCAGCTCCACTTGCTCCTCCAGTGAGTGGCACCAGGCCAGGAGTTCCCGTGCCCGCTCCTCCGTCGCCTCTTGCCGCCTGTCAGCCTCCCGAGCCTCCTCGACGGCTCGAGAACAGACCTCCCGAGAGGCCGCTAGCGACGCCTTGGCCGCCTCATTGTCAAGATCGCGCTGGTGGCGCGCAAGGGCGACAGTGCCCTCCAGCTCATGCCTCTCTGCAGCCAGGCGCAGGCCCTCGGCCTCTAGGCACGCGTCTTCATCAGCAAGCTCTTCGCCGAGCAAGCTCACCGCGTCAGCCACCCTCCGAAGAAACCCTTGGCGAAGAGCACGACACTCTTGGGCGCGCTTGAGTATGTCTTCCACACCGTCATCCGCCCCAAGCGGGCGCCGGGAGCCACGAATCAGCGCTCCCCCTCCGGGCAGGGGGCTGGGGGCTGGCACCCTCACGATGGCCGGGCACGCCTCGCCAGACGCCCGACCTAGAGCCAGCCCATCGCCAAAAGAATGGCGAGAGTACCTCAACCAACCGCGGTCCGCGGCCAGACGGGAAGCCCACGGCAGGCTGGCTATGCCACGAGAAGGCTCGCGAAGGAAGGTTGCGAGGCGCACAGGGCCGCGGTGCGCCTCAGGGTGGTCCGCCTCTCCAACCGACTTCACCACAAGGGCTCTGCTGCTCGGAGCGCTCGAGGACGGTGGAGAGGGCAGCGACGATGGGGATGGATCCTCAGTCATCTCCGTGAGCTCAACGGGAAGGGCCCTGCGGAGCAAGAATCAGTAAAAGCAGCAGAAGGATCAGGGGCTAGAAAGGGAGGAGGCTTACTCATCGATGGCAAAGTACTTCCTACGCTTCAGCAGGCGACAAGGGTAGTCGTCACCTAGAGCCTCCCTTCTTTTTCGGAGGGCCTCAAAGTCCACATGAAAGTGACCCAAGAGTTGGGTGCAGGGGTCAACCTGCGACGAAGAAGAAGCGTCAAGGCGATCCGCGTCGGGGGCGTCTGCCTGAAGCGCGCTGCCAGTCGCCTCATCAGGAAGAGTGGCTGGGGCCTCAAGGGCCTCAGCCACGGGCGGCTGGACGCCGCCCTTAGCCACAGCAGCGCGGGCCTCAGGAGCTGCTCCCTCATGCGCGTCACCTGACGCTGTCACCCCGGTGGGGGCCTCCCCGGCCCCCGGCGGCTCATGCCTCCCTGCTCCGCCACTCGAGGACGAGTCGCCTTGGCCAACTGAAAGGGCGGCCACCGCCACTGGATTCTCGCGAGGCCCCTGGAGGCCGGCGGGGCACGGTCCCCATTCGTCAAAGACGGGCATCTGATTCACAAAGTCTCTCCTGCCCGAACAGAGGTACAGCAAGGCCCCCCCTTGCTGGATGCTGCCAGGGTTGTGGTCCCCAGTCAGGACCAAGAGCACCTTCCTCAACGCTTCAGGTGTCAGGTCCTCTTCCTGGAGCCTCATACGATCCTCACGCCCGCTGAAGGCCCACATGTGGCGAGAGTGGCGCTGGAGAGGGGCGACACGGCATAGCAGGAACTCCTTTACCACCTTGGGCGCCGTCACGCTAAGCGATCTCAAGCACGCGAAGCGACGCCAGACGAAGATGAGCAGGGGACTCGTGAGCGTCTCCTGGCCCCATCCTGAATTAGGGACAGCGGGCGAAGTCGGCTTCGACAGCAGGGGGACGGGCACCCCCACATCCACATACAGCCACCGCTCACAGAACCCAGGCGCAGGCGGAGGAAGGCCAAAGTCAATCCCTGAGGCCGCTGTCTCAGGTGCAGCAATGAAGCTCACGCACCCCAAGCATTGGGCGGGGTCGACAAGGCGCAGAGAGAAGAAGTGGCGCAACAAGGCAACCGAGGGGAGGATGCCTACCATGGCCTTGCAAACGAAGGCGAAGACCACAAGAAGAGTAATGGAGTCAGGCCCCAGATGCATCATGTGGATCTGATAGTGGGAGAGCATGGCGTTGAAGAAATCGGAAAAGGGGGGAATTAGCCCCGCCCACAGGGCGTCGACGAAATAAGGGACATCGGTGATTATCCTGTCGATGGAGAAGCGAGACGCGGGCCAGGCCGTCGTCCTCCCGCATTCATTGAAGATGGTGGCCAGGGCCGAGCTGACCTTGCCCAAGCCCTCTCGATTGAGTACGATCGACCGATCCACGGCGGGGGCCGCCGACGATGGCAAGCGAGGCGGAGGCACGGGTCCCTTCCCTCTTCCCTTCTTCGTCGGGGCCATGGTGACGAAAAGGGGGAGGAAAGGTTCGAGATTGGCTTGGAAGCAGAAGCTGGAGTTCGAGAGGAGGAAGGACAGAGGGCGCTCGAGCAATGGAAAGGGGAGTGGTTGTGTACAACTGCAAGTCCGCCTAGCGTGGCACCAAACAGTGCCACCCATATCCAATCAACCGCCACGCGGCGCCCAAGGCCGCAGGCTGTTAGGGCCCGCGGCGCTTCACTCTTGCCCTTTCGCCTCTCTGCTTGGCCAAGTCCGGGCGCGCCTTGGGCCCGGGGGCTACTATCGGTGTTCTGGGAACGGGGGTCCCCAGACTTGCCTGCCTGCAGCCTGCGGCGTGGCTCAAAGGGGGGCCCAACACGGCCCTCTTCATCAACGCAAGCTCAAGACCCTCGCGAGGGGCCAAGCCTCGCGGGGCGGGCAACAAGGAGCTTCCTCAGGCGCGGCCTCCTCAGGCTGGCTCGCGAGGAGGCGGAGAGATCAATGCGGGGTACCTCGCAAGGTGCCCATGACGCAAGCCATGACGACCAAAGGCGCCAGGCGGGTGCCAGCCCGCGCAGTG
The DNA here is from genome assembly GCF_002162155.2 of Triticum dicoccoides. Lineage (NCBI taxonomy): Eukaryota > Viridiplantae > Streptophyta > Magnoliopsida > Poales > Poaceae > Triticum > Triticum dicoccoides. The sequence continues at coordinate 526,715,007 of NC_041391.1, read as the reverse complement.
TCCTCCTTTCCTCCTTGGTGCAAAGGGAGCAAGCGCAGGCGAGAGTATCAAGCAAAGGCGTCCGTTCCGGTGCAACAAGACCAAGACCAGTCCAACGGCAGGATGGAGGTCATCGCGGAGCCCAAGCCGGCGTCACCACCAGAGCCTTTGACAGGCGAGGACCAACTTTAGTCAGGATAAGTGTACCAGATGTTCCCCTTCAAAATGGCCAATTGTTGGCGCCCTTCCCGCTCAATATTTGGGAAGAGGCCCAGGGCCTTTGCCTATAAATAGGGCTAGCCACCATAGTATAGAGGCATCTCGAATCGACCCCTCCGAAGGGACAACACCACCACAAGAACGGACCCTCGCGAGGCTGTTCTTCCTTGTATTGTTCATCATCCGCCCAAGAGGCAATCCACCACACCACACACTGGAGTAGGGTATTACACCGCAATGGTGGCCTGAACCAGTATAAACACTGTGTCTCTTGTGTTGTTCTTTTGATAGCTTAGATCCTGGCATGGCGGCGGGGTGCAGGTAGGTAGTAGAGGGCGAGATCTCCAGGCGCACCCCAATGTTTGAACCTCAAGGGTCTGCCGGAACCCAAAATCCGACATCCGGACCCCGAACCTTCCGCGCTCCTGCCAATCGAACCCGATTGGGCACCGATCATGGAGTTCACCGCTGCGGACATCTTTCAGCACTCGCCTTTTGGTGACATCCTGAGTTAGCTAAAGTGCCTCTCTTTATCAGGAGAGCCTTGGCCGGATTATGGCCAGGATGGTTGGGATGCGGACGACGAAGAAATTCAAAACCCACCCACCACCCACTTCGTAGCCACTGTCGATGACTTAACCGACATGCTAGATTTCGACTCCAAAGACATCGACGGCATGGACGACGATGCCGGAGGATGACCCCTCCAAAAAATAGCCTAAACGCCGGCGTCAGCGACGCCGCTCAAAATCCCACCACAGCAAGAATGGAGATTCCGGCACCGGAGATAATAACACCCCGGACAGTGTCGAAGACAACCCCCTCCAGCAAGATTCGGCACAGGAGGATGGAGAAGCCAGCCCTCATGAGAGAGCGGCAGACAAAGAGGTAGGGGATGATAATTACATGCCTCCCTCTAGAGACGAGGCAAGCCTCGACGATGACGATGAATTTGTCGTGCCTGAGGATCTTGTCGAACAAGAGCGTTTTAAACGCAGGCTTATGACCACGGCAAATAGCCAAAAGAAAAAGCAGCAACAACTTAGAGTTGACCAAGATTTGCTAGCCGACAGATGGACTGAAGTCCTTGCGGCCGAAGAGCATGAACTCGAACGCCCCTCCAAAAGCTACCCCAAACGCAAGCTGCTGCCCCGATTAGAAGAGGAAGCACATGAACCTACATCACCAGCGCACAATACGGCCGACCAGCCACCTCGTGGCCGCGACAGAGAGGCCTCTAGGCCCTCCACTAAAGCCATACCCCGGCGTCGCTCGAAAAGTACAAAGTCACGGGGGAACGCGCCGGACTTGTTGGACATATTGGAGGATAAGGCAAGACAATCAAGATCGATCTACGGATTGCGTGGGCACCCCACGATGCGCGACGACAACCGTCACGCCAGATACAGCAATTCCGGCCGGGCCGAACACACTAGACAAAGCTCGCTTGAGCTGCGTCGTGATATAGCCCAATACAGAGGTGCCGCACACCCGCTATGCTTCACAGATGAAGTAATGGATCATCAAATTCCCGAAGGGTTCAAACCCGCGAACATTGAATCCTAGGACGGCACAACAGATCCCGCGGTTTGGATCGAAGACTATCTCCTTCATATCCACATGGCCCGCGGTGATGATCTTCACGCCATCAAATACCTCCCACTCAAGCTTAAAGGACCAGCTCAGCATTGGCTCAACAGCTTGCCAGCAGAATCAATTGGGTGTTGGGAGGACCTATAAACCGCATTCCTTGATAACTTCCAGGGCACGTATGTGCGACTACCAGACGCCGATGACCTAAGCCACATAATTCAGCAGCCAGACGAATCGGCCAGACAATTCTGGACACGGTTCTTACCCAAGAAAAATCAAATCGTCGACTGTCCGAATGCAGAGGCCCTTACAGCCTTCAAACATAACATCCGTGACGAGTGGCTTGCCCGGCACCTAGGACAGGAAAAGCCGAAATCCATGGCAGCCCTCACATCACTCATGACCCGCTTCTGTGCGGGAGAGGACAGCTGGCTAGCCTGCAGTAACAACCTCACCAAACATTCTGGTAGTCCGGATACCAAGGACAGCAATGGCAGGTCGCGTCGCAATAAGCACAAACGCCGCATTAACGGTGATAAACTGAAGATACGGTAGTCAACGCCGGATTCAGAGGCTCCAAACCCGGTCAGCGGAAAAAGCCATTCAAAAGAACTACTCCAGGCCCATCCAATTTGGACCGGATACTCGATCGCTCGTGCTAGATACACGGCACCCCCGAAAAGCCAGCTAATCACACCAACAGGGATTGTTGGGTGTTCAAGCAGGCGGGCAAGTTAATTGCCGAAAACAATGACAAGGGGCTGCATAGCGATGACGAGGAAGAGACCCGACCGCCGAACAGTAGAGGACAGAAGGGTTTCCCCCCACAAGTGCGGACGGTGAACATGATATACGCAACTCACATACCCAAAAGGGAGCGGAAGCGTGCGCTCAGGGATGTATACGTGATGGAGACAGTCGCCCCAAAGTTCAATGGTCCTCCTGCCCGATCACTTTTGATCGAAGGGACCACCCCACCAGCATCCGCCACGGCGGATTCGCCGCATTGGTTCTAGACCCAATCGTCGACGGATTTCACCTCACTAGAGTCCTGATGGACGGCAGCAGCAGCCTGAACCTGCTTTATCAGGATACAGTGCGCAAGATGGGCATAGACCCCTCAAGGATCAAACCCACAAAGACGACCTTCAAAGGCATCATACCAGGTGTAGAGGCCAATTGTACTGGCTCAGTCACACCTTAAGTGGTCTTTGGATCCCGGGATAACTTCAGAAGTGAGGAGTTAATCTTCGACATAGTCCCGTTCCGCAGCGGCTATCATGCACTGCTCGGACGAACCGCATTTGCAAAGTTCAATGTGGTGCCGCACTACGCATATCTCAAGCTCAAGATGCCAGGCCCTCGAGGAGTCATCACGGTCAACGGAAACACGGAACGCTCTCTCCAAACGGAGGAGCATACAGCGGCTCTCACGGCGGAAGTGCAGAGCAGCCTCTTAAGGCAATTCTCGAGTCCGGCCGTTAAGCGACCGGACACCGTCAAGCGCGCCCGGAGTAACCTACAACAAGACCACCTGGCACGTTCCGAGCACGCGTAGCAATGCGGCCCCAACCCCGGCCCTCGCAAAATTGCGAGACCAGTGCCACGCGTACATCACTACGCTCTGGAGATACCATGGGCATAGGGGGAGGGGCACGACCACGGCATGCCCAGAGTGCGGCTCAACCACACCAGGGGCTCCCAAATGTGTCATCTTTTTTTTCCTTTTTTTTCCTTTTTTTTCTTCTTATCCTCAGGACTCCGTTTCCCTGAGGCCCTGCCCGGCAGTAGACCCGCCGAACTCACGACGCAACAGCCAGGGAAGCAGAAAAGCTACGACGAGTATCCAGGTGGTCTCCATTACGAGCATTATACCTGTTTTATACACCATTCCGCAGCCTACCCTCGGAAGGGGACATGTTAAATACTCCCCCCCCTTGCTTATCGCACTATTTGTATCGTTCTGCATTCATTGCAGTATTTTTTTGAATAAAGAATGCATCGCTTTTTGCCTATCATTGCATTCCTTTTTTATATATATGTTCAATTATGACATGTTGCATCCGTACGCTTTGGTACGGACAAATACACCAGGGGCTTAAGTTCCCCAAATCATGGTGTGCTAAGTCCGAACACTTTCACAAGTGCGGCACCCCTAACTTATAGCATTATATGCATCGGCTCCGAATCATGTCTTGGGTCAATAGTTGGGTTTGCCCGGCTCCCATGTTTTGGTACCTTACGTTCCGTTATATTGGCTAAGGTAGCGCTGGGAGAACCACTGCGATTGTGCCCCAGTTGAGCTGGGCTGAGCACCTCAGTGGAGAAAGCTAAAACTGACTATCATGATGGGGCGAGAGTCGGTCGCTGTTCGAGAGGTTTTTTCGAGTCCCTAAAGACTTATGCCGCTTAGAGCGAGGAACCGGCTTTGTCCGGCCCAGGCGTGGATAGCGCCCCGAATTCGGCCTTCCGAACACTAGGGGCTTCACCAAAATTTAAAATTATAGAATTCTATGGCTAAGTGAGAGTGTTCAAGCATTATAAGTCCGATTGCCTCGTTCGTTGTGTTGAGCGCCTCCCTAGATGGACCCACAAATGGGAACAAGAGCGCTCAAGTTTATCCCGAACACCCCAGCACTCGTGGCATGGGGGCCAAAGCCAACGACTTGCCATCTCTCAGATTTGATAAACGGCCGCACAGAAGGTAATATTTTAAATTAACAAGCGTTGCTTAGCGCATATGAACAAAGTTTTCAGCGCACAGGATAACAAAATGCGAGTCTACTCGAAATTACATCTTTGGAGCATTCACCCGCAATAATGCGGGCACCCTTCAGGACACCCTTATAATACATCTCGGGCGTGCGATACTCCTTGCCCGGCGGTGGCGCGTCCGTCACAAGCTTCTCGGCGTCCATCTTGCCCCAGTGCACCTTAGCGCGGGCAAGGGCCCGACGGGCACCTTCAATGCAGGCGGAGTGCTTGACGACGTCAACCCACGGACAGGCGTCCACCAGCCGCCGCACCAGACCGAAGTAGCTCCCAGGCATGGCTTCTTTGGTCCACAGCTGAACTATGAGGCCCTTCATGGCCTACTCGGCCACCTTGTGGAGCTCGACCAGCTGCTTCAGCTGGTCGCTCAGGGGCACCGGATGTCCGGCCTCAGCATACTGAGACCAGAACACCTTTTCCGTCGAGCTCCCCTCCTCGGCTCTATAGAACGCGGTAGCATCGGACACGCTACGGGGCAGATCTGCGAACGCTCCTAGAGAGCTCCGAATTCGGGTAAGTAACAAGTAATTCACTTTTACATGTTTGCTTTGCATGAAGAATGCCTTACCCGCCGCTATCTTCCTTACTACCTCAATTTCCTGGAGGGCCTTCTGGGCTTCAGCCTTAGCGGCTTTGGCACTCTCAAGAGCCGACGCGAGCTTGGACTCTTGAGTCTTCGAGTCACGCTCCAAACTCTCGTGTTTTTCCACGAGAGCCTGGAGCTCTTGCCGCACCTCCGCCACCCGCGCCTCCTGCTTCTCTCGCTCGGCGTGTTCCGCGACCGCATTGCGTTCGGCCGTGGACACCGCCTCCTTCAGGGTCGCCACCTCGTTCGCAGCCCCTGGAGTACCCACGTTATTCCTGTCATTTTTCTTTTTTTGCAACCAAATCCTTTTCTATAAGGTACAACTTTAATAAGGTGTTACTTACCTTCCTTGTCCTCGAGCTGCTTTTTGGCATGGTTGAGCTCGATCTCGGACCGCTCGAGGCTCCGCTTCAAGGAATTGACCTCCGCAGTCAGTGCGGCAGAGGTCAGCAGTGCAGCCTGCATTCCCATATTGACATATTTTTGTTAGACTCATGCGTATATCTTTTTAGATCCTCAGTTCGGTTTTTCTTTCTGAACACCGAACTGAGCAACAGGGGCTACTGTCTATGCGGTACTATTTTTACACATTCTAATCACATACCTCAAAGCATGTTAGAAGGCTGGTGCAGGCTTCGGTCAGCCCGCTCTTGGCGAGCTGAACCCTCTGAATCACCGCACTCATGACAGTGCGGTGCTCCTCGTCGATGGAAGCGCCGTTGAGCGCCTCCAGCAAGCTATCCGGCGCCTCTGGTTGGACGGAGGCCACCGGCGTCGCTGTCTTGCCCTTCTCACGAAGGGGCCGCCCGCCGGACTCCGGAACCACCAAAGGTTCCGGTGCGGAGTCCGGTCTGAAGTCCGGGAGGTTGCCCTGTGGCACCTCTGGGGCCTCCTCCTCCTGGTTGGTCCCCTTCTGGTACCCCACCTCGGCGTCGTCTGCATCACGGGGGGAGGAGGCGGTCGGAAGTGAAGTGCTATTCACATCCGACGAACCCAGGGACCCGCTCGACGAAGCGGGGAGATCATCCTTGGGCGGACTACATGGTCGTATACGGCGTTAGAAGACACTATGCGACAAAAACAAAAAATATGAGTTATTCAGGAATCCGGACACTTACGATCTCGCCAGGGGCTTGGCCCTTGAGGGCCACTCCTCTTCGCCATCGTCGGTGTTGGTGAAACAGTCTGGGGGAACGGTCCTTCCTTTCTTGGACCCTTCGGCCTCCCCCGTTGAGGAAGCCTTCCTCTTCTTCTCTCCCCCTGCTAGGGGAGAGGCCTCTTTCTTCTCCTCCTCGTCTTCGTGGGAGGAGTCCGCCTCGGAGTCATCGGACAATGAATCCGATAACACCTGGCGCCGGGAACTCCTCCGGGTTCCCGTGGCCTTCTTCTTGGCCTTCTTCACCGGCACCACATGAGGCGCCGGGACCAGCAGCCCTGTCAAACGGGCGTCCGCTGGGTTTTCTGGCAAAGGAGCCGGATAGTTAGCCTGCTCGGCCTTCTTCAACCAGTCCTATCAAAGGTGAGGGAGTTTAGATCCCGCATAGAGTCAAACTATGAAACAAAAGTGTCCCATAAAGGGTAAAATAGCTTACCTCGCTGGCTTGACGCTGCGAGCTGAATCCGCGATCTTCGGTAGCGGATGCGGGAGCCTCGGCGCCCTTGAACAGCACCTTCCAGGCATCTTCGTACGTAGTGTCGAAGAGCCTGCTCAGGGTTCGGTGTTGTGCCGAATCAAAATCCCACAATTTGAAGGCCCGTTGTTGGAACGGGAGGATCCGGCGTATGAGCATGACCTGGACTACATTGACAAGCTTGAGATTCTTGTTCACCAGCTTTTGGACGCAGGCTTGGAGTCCGGTCAGCTCCTCTGAATCGCCCCATATCAGGCCCTTCTATTTCCAGGAGGTGAGCCGTGTGGGGATGCCAGATCTGAATTCGGGGGCCGCTGCCCATTCAGGGCCACGCGGCTCAGTGATGTAGAACCATCCCGATTGCCACCCTTTGATGGTTTCCACGAAGGCGCCCTCGAACCATATGACGTTGGGCATCTTGCCCACCATGGCGCCTCCGCACTCCGCTTGGCTGCCGCCCACTACCTTCGGCTTGACATTAAAAGTCTTCAGCCATAAGCCGAAGTGGGGCTGGATGCAGAGGAAGGCCTTGCACACGACGATGAACGCCGAAATGTTGAGGATGAAATTCGGGGCCAGATCATGGAAATCCAAGCCATAGTAGAACATGAGCCCCCGGACAAAGGGGTGGAGTGGGAAGCCCAGTTCGCGGAGGAAATGGGGAAGGAATACCACCCTCTCATGAGGCGTGGGGGTGGGGATGAGCTGCCCCTCGTCGGGGAGCCGGTGCACGATATCGCTGGACAAGTATCCAGCCTTGTGCAACTTTTTGATGTGTCCCTCCGTGACGGAGGAGGCCATCCACTTGCCTCTCGCTCCAGACATGGTTGGAAAAGGTTGAGGTGAGATGTGCGGGCTTGGGCACTGGAGCTCGAGTGCACGGAGATGGATAAGCAAAGGAGGAAGAAGGCATAGGTAAAAAGGTGGATCCTTATCCCCTTATATATGGGCGGACGAAACTATGTGTCCCCGCCAGCCCGGTAAAACTCGCTTATCTCCCAAGCGCCGCAATCAGTGGCGCGGTTGGGTTACCCACGTCCGTATTGATGAGAATCCCGGAATAAGGGGACACGATCTCTGCTTTGACAAGACGTGCCAAGGGAACCGCTTCGCTAAACGCGTTGAGGTGGAACAATAAAAATGATTCGAGTAAAGGTTTGGCCGTGGTGTGATGTCATGCCACGAAATACGTCAGCAGATTGAACTTGTGTGAATATTATTCTCTCTATGGTGGAATGTGGAATTTATTTTGCAGAGCCGGACACTATCCTGGTGTTCAAAATCTTCTGTGGATTATTCGGAGAAGGAACCCTCCTTGCAATGCCGAAGACAATATGCGCGCCGGACTCGTCGTCATTGAAGCCTGGTTCAGGGGCTACTGAGGGAGTCCTGGACTAGGGGGTGTCCGGATAGCCGAACTATCATCATTGGCCGGACTCCAAGACTATGAAGATACAAGATTGAAGACTTTGTCCCGTGTCCGGATGGGACTTTCCTTGGCGTGGAAGGCAAGCTTGGCAATACGGATATGTAGATCTCCTACCATTGTAACCGACTCTGTGTAACCCTAGCCCTCTCCGGTGTCTATATAAACCAGAGGGTTTTAGTCCGTAGGACGAACAACCATCATACCATAGACTAGCTTCTAGGGTTTAGCCTCCTTGATCTCGTGGTAGATCTACTCTTGTACTACCCATATCATCAATATTAATCAAGCAGGAGTAGGGTTTTACCTCCACCGAGAGGGCCCGAACCTGGGTAAAAACATCGTGTCCCTTGTCTCCTGTTACCATCCGCCTAGACGCACAGTTCGGGACCCCCTACCCAAGATCCGCCGGTTTTGACACCGACAATCGCCTTGACCCTCGAAGAACTTGACAGCGTTAGCTGTACTATCCGCCAAGTCCGCATATGCATCTGCCGGACTCAAGCGCCCCGCCAGGGGAGCATACTTGGGATCCAAGAACTTCATCCGCAGCAAGTATGAGCCCCCAGCCACGATTTTGTCGGCCTGTTGGAGTTCTTCCCGCATACTGCGGATCTCGGTCCCCATCTCCTTGGCGGCATTAAGTGCCTTCTCCAGATCGGCCGAACTAGCCTAGCTCTCCTTTTCGAGGAGTGCGTACCGGTCGGTGGCATTCTTTAACTCCCCAGCCATTTCGACTATCCTTTCTTCACTTCGGCGATAAGCAGCCTGTTCGGCACTCAATTCCTCGGCCGTCTTTAGGGCAGACACATTGCTAGCCCGAGCTTGTTCCTTGGCTTGAACAAGCTCCGCCCTCAGGGCCTCCGCGGCAGCAGCACCATCTGCAGTGCAACCACATGGCATTATACTCCGCCCCTCTTACATTTCCCTATACATCATAATAAGGAAAGCCGAGCACATACCCTGTGACTCCTCCAGCCGCTTATTCACCAGCGTGATATCGGCATCAATTGATCCGATCTGCCTCCTTAGTTCGGCAGCTTCAACAGACTGGTCGGCTGTCGACTCCTTGTACACCTGCACATATACGGCGCAGCCATTAGTATATGATCCCCCGTTTGCCACCTACGGTGGGCAACCAGAGTCTCAGGGGCTACTATCTATAGGGAGCACACCTAGCGCGTGCTTCATAACCAAAAAGTTGTGCATTTTTTACTACATACCTCAAAGCCTTTGAGCAGGCTTGTAAATGCCTCATTCAAGCCGCTGGTAGCGGATGAAATCTTCGTGAGCACCGTGCTCATTAAGGAGCGGTGCTCCTCAAAGAGCGCGGCTCGCTCCAGGCGACCCGTCAGTGCGTCCGGCCGGACACTAAACTGCGCCGGACCCTTCTCATCGCCCCCCGTGGGAGCCAAATGCTCCAGGCTCAGGGCGGCTGACGTATTAGCCTCCGGCTTCGGCAGATCCGGACTCCTCCATGATGACACCTCTGTGTCGCCCGCTTCATGAAGCGGAGAGGTGGGTGGAGTCTCACTCTCCATCATCTCCGGATGAAGGTCCCCCGAAGACGAACTCTGTTAAGAAGAGCTGCTCGCTGGACTAGAAAAGACAAAGTCCTGGTTACGGATCTTGGAGTAACACCACACTTTTGAATTAATGAATAACTTACGGCTCGGTGGAGAGTTGCCCCCCTGGTGGGCATGATGCGGTGAGGATGCCCGTCGTGGCAAAGCCCTCGGGCGATGTTTTCTTCCCTTGCTTGGGCGTCTCCGCCTCCAAATCTTCGAAGGCGGCCCTCTTCTTCCCGCGTGGGGAGGAGGCTTTGACCTCCCATTTCCGGCTATCCTCCATAGGAGAGGTAGCGATTTCCCCGGTCTGGATGCGTAGCGCATGAAGTTCGGCTTCACTGCCCTTTCCTTTGCCTTTCCCTGAAGGGATTTTGCTGAGCGCCCGGCCCAGCATCTTTGCAATAGTGGGACCAGGCGAGCCTTCAGGAAGTGGCGGCGGACACCTGATTCTCTCCGCCTTGTTGAGCCATTCCTGGTCACGGCAGGGTTTTCAGAATAAAGGTTATGGTAAATATAAACGAAGTGTCCAGCTTTGAAGTTACTTACTTGGGCATCTAGGCGATTTCAGCTTAGGCCCGCATCCTCGGTGGTGTCCGGACATTTTACTTGAGGTCCGAAGAATAATTTACACATCCCTTCGAGCTTCAGGCTGAAGAAGTGCTTAATAGTCCACGGACCCTCCGGATTAAATTCCCACATCCCGAGAGGCCGACGTTTGCACGGAAACATCCGCCGGATTAGCATCACTTGCATTATGTTGACAAGATTTATGTCCCTCTCAATAAGCTCCCGGATGCGATTCTGTAGTTCTGGTACATCGCCAGCATGCCCATAGTTCCGTCCCACATTGGTCCAAGACGCCAACTGTGACGGAGGGCCTGAGCAGAACTCGGGGGGCAGCTGCCCACTTTGTGCCTCTGGGAGCAGTGACATAAAACCATCTCCGTTGCCATACATCGGATACTTCCGGCAAAGAACCCTCTGGCCACGGGGCATCGGCGTTTCTGCTTATTACAGCGCCTCCGCACTCCGCATGTCACCCCTCGATCATCTTCGGCTTCACATTAAAGGTCTTCAGCCATAAGCCGAAGTGTGGGTTGACATGGAGGAAGCCTCGCACACGATAATGAAGGATTAGATGTGGAGGATGGTGTCTGGAGCCAGATCATGGAAATCCAACCCGTAGTAGAAAATGAGCCCCCTCACGAAGGGGTCGAGGGTGAGGCTTAGGCCTCGGAGGAAGTGAGGGATAAACACGACGCTCTCGTTGGGCTTCGGCGTGGGGATGACTTGCCCCGGAGTAGGAAGCCTGTGCTGGATATCGGCGGTCAGGTATCCAACCTCCCTAAGCTTCGCAATATACTCCTCTTGAATCGAGGAGGCCACCCACCGGCCTGTTGCATCAGATCCGGACATGTTGGAGGATCTGGGGGGCTGGAGCTTGGGTTTTGAGTGCTGGAACTCGAGGGGCAAGGAGGAGCAGGAGAGGTGGTGAAAAGGCGAAGGCCTTGACTCCTTTATAAAAGGGATGAATACCAAGAGTCTTCAGCGTGACCGCTTGAGACTTATCTAAAAATACACGGAATCATACCAACGGTCGCCGTGGGGTCACATATGCCCATGTTAACAAAAGAGCCCGTATTAAGGGGGACACGATCTCTGCTTTGGCAGGATGTGCCAATAAAACCGCCTCGCGACGCGAGTCGAGGTGGAGTAGGAGACGCCGGTTCGTGTTGGACCAGGCCACGATACAAGGGCACGACGTGCAAAAATTTCCAGCAGAATGGATTTATGCTAGGGTATGTGAAGATCATCTTGCAAAGCCGGACACGGTCTACGTGTTCGATAATCATCTTGGAGTATTCGGAGGAGGAACCCGCCTTGCAATGCCAAAGACAAGACTGCGCGCTAGACTCATCGTCATTGAAGCCTGGTTCAGGGGCTACTTAGGGAGTCCTGGATAAGGGGGTATCCGGACAGCCGGACTATATTCATCGTCCGGACTATAGAAGCGTCAAGATACAAGACTCAAGACTTCGGCTCGTGTCCGGATGGGACTCTCCTTTGCGTGGAAGACAAGCTTGGCGATCCGGATATTATGTTTCCTTCCTTGCAACCGACTCCATGTAAACCCTAGCTCTCCGGTGTCTATATAAACCGGAAAGGATGGTCCTTAGAAGGCCGATCACATATACAATCATACCATCATAGGCTAGCTCTTAGGGTTTAGCCTCTACGATCTCGTGGTAGATCTACTCTTGTATTCCACATATCTTCAATATTAATCAAGCAGGAAGTAGGGTTTTACCTCCATCGAGAGGGCCCGAACCTGGGTAAACATTGTGTCCCTTGCTTCCTGTTACCACCAGCCTAAGACGCACAGATTGGGACCCCTACCCGAGATCCGCCGGTTTTGACACCGACAGTAAGCGTCCCCCACCCGCCTCTGTCTTGTTGTTCGTTCGAACTGGTGATGCTGCGAGATGAGTTTCCTTGTGAATTATGTGTCTTGATCCACATCCCACCTCCCTTCCCTCTAGATCTCCCATGGTGAGTAGTGATCCGCTTGTGTTCCAATGGCTAGTCTCATCCATTGGGATTTTGCCCCGGGGCTTAAGGTGGAGCAGAAGGTATGTGACAAGTTTAGATCTACGGTGCATTTTGAAAGTTCTTCCGGAACCAAGGAATTCTTCTTGGTTATCTCTTTCTCTTCGTCCTCCTTTCCTCTCTCTGTAGAGGCTGTTGGAGTGGTTTTACAATGTTGTATTGGAGGTTTGGCCAAAGGTTTCAATGTCAAAAAATTGGGTGATCGATCCTTTCGGTTCTCGGTGGCTTCTAATCGCATTGGACATTTCATCTATGGTTTGAAGGATCGTGTCTGGCCAAATTTTGTGTGTCATTTCCGTTTGTTCAATACTTCTATGGAGTATGCATGGGATGGATCTGAGTGGCATCTTGATGATGTGATTCCAGAGGTTTCTGCTTGATCACCTATGGCTATCAGAAGTCCTTTAGGGTTTCTTCGTAAAAGTGCACAAGGAGATACCTCATCTAGAATGGAATTAGCCAAATTCAATCTTTTGCCTCCGGATTTCAGCATGGCGTCTTTACATGATCAAGATTTGAATAACCATAATTTGAGGCGAGCTCAATCTTCTAATGAAGCCCTCGTTTCGGATGACTCCTCCGATAAGATGGTTTTTGGGAGCCTTCATGTTTGTATCAATCGGGACAATCTTCGGGTTACTGGTAAACGTTTCTCTGGACGTACTTTTATGAATTTATCTTGGGAGTTAATCGCAGATGCAAATCTTCAGGAAATTCTTGATTTAAGGCAAGCTGGTTATTCAACTGATACTATTCAATCGGTACTTGGTATTTCTTCTCTGCCTACTAAGGAATTTATATTCAACAAGCTTCATATTTGTTTGTTATGTGGGAGACGTGGTCATGTCGCAGTGCATTGTGATAATGTGAATTTGCCCAATAAGCAGCCCCCTAAGAAAAATGATGAGACAACACACATGGCGAATTTAGTTTGGTGCACAAAATGTAGGACCTTGGGTCATGTTTCTTCCATGTGCTCTATTGATAATAGATGTTGCAATATTTGTGGTGTCAGAGGGCACGTCCATTGGAATTGCTAGTCTCGTGCAAGTTCATTTAACCGTGTTGTTTGGCGAAGGAAAGACCGGATTTCGGGGAAGTACAATACCTCTCCGATATTTGTCAGGAAGAAAAAGATTTGGCGCAGAAAATCGGGGAATCCGGCGCAACAGAATAAGGATAAGAGGCAAATTTGGATTGTCAAGCGAAAGGGGGGAGAGAGGGCAGATTCTTCTGTTAGACATACCAAAAATACCCCGGACGTTTCACATCCTCTCCAACCTATCAACAACATCCTGATTCCCGAGGCCACAGTTTCTGCTCTGTTTCGCCCGCCACCATTGCGCCCCTGCGTCCTCCTCCACCCCTCTCCTCGAACTCTCCCCCACCAGAAACCTTGAATCTCCGATGGCGAACCTACCAGTGCTGCCCTACCAGTTTGTGCCGGGGGAGATGGACATTCATCACGGTCCGGAGGGAAGGCTTCAGCGCAACATGGTCATTGTGGATGATCCGCTGCTGGATCACTCGCAACATGCTCTTGTGATGGCGGTGCCGCCCCCTGGAGATCTGCAAAGAGAAGCTATTCTTGCTGAGGTTCATCGAGTTCTTCGAGATGATCATGGCGCGCCTACTGTGGTGGGTGAGATCTATCCTTTCTGCGTGGGTTTAATCCATTTCAATGACAGTCTTGTTAAAGATACGATGATTAGTAGAGGGGAGCAACCTTTAGATGAGCATTCAAGCTTCTATCTGCTGAGACACGATGAATGGCCGAATATGCGTAGACCTATCATTGAAAGAGATGCCTGGGTCATGTTGCTTGGTTTTCCCCTAAACTATCAAACAGAGCACTACATCATTAAGGCAATGTCATGTTTTGGAAGGTGTATGTACTGGCACCGACCTGGGCACCGTAAGTTGCGCGTGTTAGTTCGTGTTCTGATCAATGAGATTGCTCAAGTGCATTTCAGTCTTGTGATCAAGAGATTTACTGACATCAGTGGGCTAGGCACATCTTGGGCGGTCCCTGTTTATGTGTTCAATGGCAGGAATCCTAGTCAGGGGCTTGAGGGGAATGAGGAAGCACCGCCGCCTTTGGGTGCTTCACCACATCCTAAACATCTCCCGTTTCTAAATGCTATGCAACAACAGCAGCATGATGCACAAGTGTGGCAGCTCCAGAATGCGGCCAATGCTTGGGAGGCTGCTCCGCAACCCCCTCCACTGCAGCAGGGCTGGGGTGAATGGCCAGTGCTTCCTCCAGTTCCACATGTGTATCAAGGTTTTAGCTACAGAAACTACACTGGTTATGAGGGACCTTCTATGATGGATGGGATTCAGACTGCTGATTCTGGTTTTGATGATGGATTACGCCTTTGGAATGAACATGTTGCAATGATTGAAGATGTGGCTGACCAGTTTGTTCAGGGTAGCCCTACTGGTACTCTTTCTTTTCAACAGGTAAATGCTCATCAAGTGGTTGTGGAAGTTCATGGAGAAGAGGAGAACTGGCTTTCCTTCATGATCTGCTTTTATAGTACTGTGTTCACCCCCCGACTCTGTTGGGAATCTGAGGGCGACAACGAGGTTAAGATTTGGTTCAAGTTTGCGGAGGGCTTACAGACTACTTTGGTGGATCTTGTGGGTACGACATGTTTCTCTTACTTCCCATTTTCACCCTTTGCTACGGGCACAAATGTTATCTGTTTTCCTCATGAGGCTTGGTCGATCTGTTGTGACTTTGTGGATGTTCAAATGCATAGAGCTTGTCAACTGATTGGTGCTGAGTCCATGGTTGTGGAAGAGTTTAACAGCCCTCTGATTGATTCACAACCTGAGGTGATGGATATAGATGGGACCATGAACAAGAGAAAGCAAAGAATGACTACACCGCTTGACATTTCTGAAGTCAGACGTAGTGTACGCGCTACTAGGTACCAGGGTTTTAAACCTCCCTCTTTGGCAGATAATAAACGCAAACCCTCACATGTCAAACCACGGAGGAATCCGGATGTGCTGGAGATGCAGCATGGCACGATCACTGCTGAAACTTCGGCTTCTGCTCATGTCCCTCCCCCCACTTCCCTTGAAACTCTGCAATATTTGGGAACAACTCAATGTGCCATTCCACTGACAGAACTCACCAAGGAGAAGCTTCTGGCGCCTCTCAAAGGACTGGGGAAGGACGAGGCCTAGGCCTTTTTATTTCACTATCTATTCTCCTAAGTTGTGCAATTTCTTAGAAGTCTCCTGAACTTTTTTATTTACTTTCCTGATTAGTGTGGTGAACTTAAATGGCTACTGTTATGTGGAATATTTTGTGCTGGAATATTCGCGGCCTAAATGCTAGCTCCAAATGTGATGCACTTCGTAACAAGATTGATGAATCCAACTGCTCGATTGTATGCCTTCAGGAAACTAAGAAGATTGACTTTGATCATTCTTTTATTAGGAAGTGCTGCCCAAGACGTTTTGATAAGTTTGAGTTTATCCCATCTGATGGTGCCTCGGGTGGTTTAGTTATTATTTGGTGCAGCAGCCAATTTTTGGGACAAATAATCCATCAATTTTCATTTGCAATAACTATGAAAATGACCTCGGTTCAAACAAATGAAAGTTGGTTCCTCTCTAATATTTATGGGCCGTGCGATGGACTGGAGAGGGTAATGTTCACTGATTGGTTGGACAGCCTAAATATTGAACCTGATGATCTTTGGCTTCTCATGGGTGATTTCAACTTCATGCGCTCTCTGGAAAACAGAAACCTCCCAGGTGGAAATGTGGAAGATGTGATTAAGTTTAATGAGATTATCAGTCATCTTGGTTTGTTGGAAATCCCTATTAAGGGGAGGAGGTACACTCGGAGTAACATGCAGGAAACTCCTTTACTCGAGCAATTAGATTGGTTTTTTTCCTCCCCTAAATGGCTTTTGAAATTCCCCAATACAATTGCAAAACCTCTTGCCCGTCCAATCTCTGATCATGTGCCTTGTATTCTATATGTCGAAACATCAATCCCAAGATCTAAACTTTTCAGGTTTGAGAATTTTTGGCCCTCGCACCCTGGTTTTTTAGAGGTGGTGAAATCTTCATGGAATGCTCCCATAAAGGCCTCCTCCAGTCCTACTAGAATATCTGCAAAATTAAAGAGGTTGAGGTATGCCTTAAAAAAATGGAGCAAATCAATCTCAAAACCTAAACTGTTAATTGAAAACTGTAATAGAATTTTGCTTCAAATTGACAACCTTGAGGATCTGAGACAGCTATATATCCCTGAAGCCAATTTTAGAAAAATCCTTAAAGCACATCTGTTACGATTGCTTAAATATCAAAGTGAGTACTGGAAAAAACGTTGCACGTTTCGGTGGGCTATCGAAGGTGAAGAAAATACTAAATATTTTCAAGCGCGTGCAACTGAAAGACTGCGGAGAAATGCAATCACCATTCTAGTTTTACCTGATGGACGATTGATAGAAAATCATGAGGAAAAAGCTGCAGCATTTTACGATTGCTTTAAGAGGAGAATGGGAGTGTCTTCTCAACCTATCTATGATTTTGAGCTTGCAGACTTAGTCCAAAAATGTCAGGGTTTGGAGGAACTTTCTATTCCATTCTCGAAAGAAGAAATTGATAATGTGATCAAAATCATTCCGGTTGATCGTGCACCAGGGCCAGACGGTTTCAATGGGCTTTTCCTCAAAGTATGTTGGGATATAATAAAAGAAGATTTTTACACCCTTTGTGAGGACTTCTGGCAAGGGACAATAAATTTGCAATGCTTGAACACGTCATTAATCACTCTCATACCGAAGAAGCTAACGCCTGAGTCTGTCAACGATTACCGACCAATCTCCTTGTTAAACTTTGTGCTCAAAGTTATAACAAAGATTCTCTCTGAAAGGCTTCAACGCTGGATTTTAAAGGCTGTTCATCGTAACCAGTATGGTTTCATTAAAACTAGGACAATTCAGGATTGCCTCGGATGGGCCTTCGAATATTTACACCAATGCAAACACTCTAGCAAGGAAATTGTAATTCTAAAACTTGATTTCGAGAAGGCATTTGACACGATGGAACACTCTTTCATTTTGAAAATGTTGGAATGCAAGGGTTTTGATGATAGGTGGTGCATGTGGATTAAGATGTTGCTGCAGTCTGGATCCTCTTCAATTCTTCTGAATGGTATACCTGGTACAGAATTCTAATGTAAGCGGGAGGTGAGACAGGGGACCCAATTTCACCATTGTTGTTTGTGCTTGCGGCAGATTTATTACAGTCTTTGATTAATAAAGCATGGATGGATGGTTTGATTTCATTACCAATTAACCAGCCTGCTTCTGAAGATTATCCAGTCATTCAATATGCAGACGATACATTAATCATTCTTCATGCATGTCAACAAGAGCTACAGACAATCAAAGGCATTCTTGATTCTTATGCCCGGGCAACTGGCCTAAAAATTAATTATACTAAGTCTCAATTAATGCCAATCAATCTAAATGCTCAAAAGACTAAGGATCTGGCCAATGCTCTTGGATGTCAAGTGGGGGACATGCCTTTTACCTATCTAGGTTTGCCTCTGGGCACAACAAGACCCACTGTTAGAGAGTTAATGCCTTTGGTCGACAGAATTGAGAGGAGGTTGACAGGATCAGCTATCTGGCTATCCTACGGGGAGAGAGTACAATTGATTAACTCCGCGCTTTCGTCGCTATTATCCTTTGCTATGTGTGTTCTCAAACTCCCACTCAAGTTGATTGAGATCTTTGACAGATCAAGGAGGCACTTTCTGTGGAGGAAAGAAGTGGATAGGGATGCTAAAACCCACTCCTTGGCTGCTTGGGAAATGGTCTGTCGTCCAAAGAAAAAAGGGGGACTGGGAATTTTAAACCTGCAAATCCAAAACAAGGCTCTTCTGCTCAAGTACTTGCATAAGTTCATTCATAAGCAAGATGTCCCCTGGGTAATGTTAGTTTGGAATGCCCATTATGACGATACACCCCCCACGCGAAGCCACCTTGTTGCTCCTTTTGGTGGCGTGACATGTTCTCTCTGATGGATATTTACCATGGGATTACAACATGTATACCGGCCGCGGGGGACACGGTTCTTCTTTGGAAAGATGTCTGGATAAACGAAATACCCTTGATGGAATCTCATGATCATCTTTTCTCGTTTGCTAAAGACGAAGACATCTCGTTGGCACAGTACTACAACAACTATGATCACGCGGATAACTTTATGCTCCCACTGTCAATGGAAGCCAGAACTGAACTGGATAATCTACGAGAGATCATGGAAGGAATTAACCTGGAAGCTATGGGAACGGATGAGTGGATTCTTTGCTGGGGTGATGTGGATTTCAAACCCCAGAAGTTTTACAAATACATGTTCAGAAATGTATTGGCTCCCCCATGCATCACATCCATTTGGAAGTCTAAGTGTGTCATGAGACATAAGGTGTTTGCATGGTTGATGTTAAATGACAGGGTCAACACAAGAGATCTGCTGCTAAGAAGGCACTTTAATATTGGAGAAGATCATGATTGCCCAATGTGCAATATGGGAGTTGTAGAAACAAATGCTCATCTATTTTATGAATGTCCTTTTGCCGCCAAATGCTGGGAGGTTGTGGACATTGATTGGGACAATGATCCAGACATACAACACAGATATGAGAGAGCTAGAGTGAGGTGGCGAGGACCTTTGTTCAAAGACATAACTATATTAACTTCCTGGAATATTTGGAAGCAACGCAACAGAGAGATCTTTGATGGAGAGGTGGCCACGCATGCTGAGTGGCTGAGGAAGCTTAAGGAAGATTTTGTGATCCTGGGCTATAGGATCAACCCCCAAAATTTGAGTTTTTTAGAGGGATTTTCAAACTCTTTATCTCTGTGACCCCCCTGGTTTACATAGGCTAGTTTTAAACCTCCTGTATCCTTGTTTTAGCCATGTAAATCAAACATTTTCTATAATGTTAACCCATGGTTAACATTATTTAAATAATGAAAGAAAAACGACAATAGGAGGCTCTCCTGCTGTTTTCACTGGTCAAAAAAAATTATGTGTCCTGATATGGTTTAGGTTGGTTGAATTGCAGATTGGCAAGGTCGGTGGTGAGAAGTGGAAGTCCATGAGTGATGTTGTAAGTTGCACGTCTCCCCTCCCCTCTCTGTTACCGCTCAATTCGGTGCCGATTTACTTGTTTATGTCTTACTTTGCCTAGTGTTCGAACCAGTTGGTCAGTTAGATTTTGAATGGCAGTAGCAGCAAACTGATTTTTATCAAATATATCTCTATTACCGCTCAATTCGGTGCCGGTTTTCCAATGGCAGTAGCAGCAAACTGATTTTTATCAATTATATCTTATGCGAAGTTTAGGCGCAATGTGTTGCAGTGAAGTATTTTGCATGACTTGCACTTGTGCAATGAATATTCATATTGTGTCTATGTTTTCTTGTATGAATGAGTATCTCATTTTAACTAGCTGGAGAACGAAAAGCATGGTACTAGCTGAATTTCTGTTGTCATTCTAAATAACTGTTCTTTTTTGAAACCCTTCCTAATTTGTTTGCAGCCCTTCCTAATTTTTTGTTCTTGTTCTATTTGGAAATGGATGCAGCAGGTGCTCTGCTCTTGCACACGTCTGGCACCATCTCCGGCGCGGTGGTGCTTCTTGAGGCGACCGGCGTGATGGCGGCTTTGTACGGCGGCGACCACAAGCTCTCTAGTGAGTCGGCTCCATCTTCTAGCCCTAGCTCCCTATTTTCTTCTCCTATAGCATGCTCTGTTGGCTTAGAACACTAGCAGCAGTAGCCTACCGTGTATGCGTACTAAACAGGAGCTCAATCACCTTGTGTACACTAGCAGCTTGCTTACACACTTGTCACTTTTGCTTGTGGTAGCCATTACGTAGCTGAATCATGTCCGTGCCTACTAATCATCAGTTTATAGTATTTGCCTTCTGTGTGATGGTTTGCAACTATTTTATGGTGATGTGGATATACTTTCTGATTTAAAGTTACTAATATTTTTTGTTTTGATCTTTCTCTGGTGCGAGGAAATCTGTGAGTAGACATCAACGATGCCTACTTGCTTGGCTGCTACAGTGATGCATGCGCCGGTCAAGCAATCTCACATGCATATACGTACATGTTAGGATAGTAGTAGATGTGCCATAATTCTTGTGTAAGGAAATGTATTCCTGAGATGATTTTGTTATGTTATCTAAACCTGGGAGATGTGTTATGTGATGTGATATGATGGATGATTTGAATTCGACATTGAGTTTTTTCTGATTTGAATATGAAACAATGTCGGATGCGTGTGTGTAACTGGATTAAAGAGGTCTTGTGCCCAAACAATTTTGTTCAAACATTTATTTCAAAATCTGAGATCTAATAGTGGACAACTAATTGGCTGAGAAAGGCCACAGCCCAACAAGCATTGGTCTGTTTAAAAAGTGAAACAAAAAAGCCTTAGAAAATAAAAAAATAAATATATTGCAAAAAGGCCAAGGCCCCCTAATATGGAAGTATGGCCCATAGAAATTGACAGAAAAAATACACTAAATTGGCTGAATTAATGGGCTCGGCCCATATAAACACCTAATTGGACCGGGCCGATTCTAATTTTTGACCTTTTCAATTGGTCGCAATTTTGCCACGTCGGATCCGACGTGGCCTGGGCAAACAGCCAGTGACCAAAACAAAAGGTCATGGGTTCAACGACCTTCTGTTTTAGTCGTAAACGTCTACGACCTTCTCACAAAGAAGGTCATTAATTTCAGTTTACGACCGCCAACTTTTGACCTTCTGTTTTTGGTCATAAAAAGGTCACAAATAAAAAACAATGATCTTTCAATGACCAATAGTCAAGGTCACAAGTTGACATATTTCTTGTAGTGTACGTGTGCACATCTCGGAGGTGACGTACGTATGGCGCTGGATCCCATTGGGTCGCAAAGGGTGTATGACTACACCAAGCACGATCTTTAGATCGTTAACGCTTTTGGTCTACAAGGGTATGTAGACACCCCTCCCCCTTCTCATTGCTAGCATCTACATAGAATAAATCTTGGATGTTTCGAAGGAATTTTTTTTCCATCACTAGCAGAAAAAATGCTAGCCACGACTTTTGTTGCTGGTGCGCCAATTTCAACCGATGGCATCAATATTTTTTTCAAATGTTGGTGGCGTCGGCTTATTTGGTATGACATTATTAGGGACATAGTGGTGGCATAGGAAAATAGTTGGACGTCACAGGTATATGGAATCCACACTTTGTACAAGGTGTAATATAGTGTTAGCGTAGTATAACATGGTACACAAGCACTATTATGTTTAGTTGTGGCGTGTCACGCGTTGCCACTTCAGCACTACATGACATGGGGTCTAATTGTTTTTACTAATTTAAGAATATTTGATTTATTTTATTTTAATTATATCTACTAATTTAAGAATATTATATTTATTTTACTTTAATTACTTCTACTAATTTAAGAATATTGTTTTGACTTTTATTAAAGTACTATTATTATTTTGTATTACTTTTATTAAGTTACAAATATTATTTTTATTAAATTAAGAATATTATATTGCCTTTATTTTAATTGCTTCTACTAATTTAAGAATATTTTTTAACTTTCATTAAAGTACTTATTTTGTATTACTTTTATTAAGTTAAGAATATTATTTTCTTAAATTAAGAATATTATATTGCTTTTATTTTAATTGCGTCTACTATTTAAGAATATTGTTTTCACTTTTATTAAAGTACTATTATTATTTTGTATTACTTTTATTAAGTTAAGAAAATTATTTTATTAAAATTAAGAATAATGTATTGCTTTTATTCTTACTTTATTTGCTAAATTTACTTTTTTGCTTATTGAGCCAAGCCCATAATTTTTAGGAGTCAGTGGGGGTCAAAGTCGAGGGCAACGACCACCTCGCCTCACCCTTACTCTCTCTCTCTCTCTCTCTCTCTCTCTCTCTCTCTGCTGCCGCTCCCCCTATCTCTTCCCTCGCTCTCTCGATCCTCTTTCTCTATCCCCTTTCTCTCGCCAACAGATTCCGGTCATTGCCCTCAGATTCCGGCGGGTTCCAGTCGTTAGGTAACAAGTAAATCTCCCTCTCCCTCTCTCTCCATGCCCTACTCTACAACCATTTGATTTAATTTCCTTTGATTTTGTTTGATTTGGTTCTGTTGGATTTGCATCGCTAGGGTTTCGTCGATGGCGGTGATGAACTGCTAGGGTTCATCCCCTTCCACGGCATTGACTACAAATCGTCGGTGAGTTCATCCCCTCCACGACATTGAATCCAATGTGAAGTGACTAGGTACGGAAAATTAGGAACTAATTTGTGTGAAATCATATTTTTGATACACATGGCATGTTTGGATGCCATCCACACTTGTGTGCCACAAGTGTGGCATGCCACTGTTTTTGTGGTGGCCAAATTGGTCTCTACACTTGTGCAAAATTAGTGTGAAATCACATTCACATGGCATGTTTGGTTGCCATCCACACTTGTGCCCCACAAGTGTGGCATGCAACTGTTTTTGTGGTTGCCAAATTGGTCTCCACACTTGTGTGCCAAAGTAGTGCGAAATCACATTTGATACACATGGCATGTTTGGTTGCCATCCACACGTGTGTGCCACAAGTGTGGCATGCCATGGTTATTGTGGTGGCCAAATTGGTCTCCACACTTGTGAGCCAAATTAGTGCGAAATCACATTTTGATACACATGGCATGTTTGTTGCCATCCACACTTGTGTGCCACAAGTGTGGCATCCACATTTGTGTGCCACACTAGGAGTGCATATGTTGAACTAATTTGTCTAAAAAATTATTTATGTTTCTAACAAATTAAAGTGCATCAGGTCATGGCCAATTTCAGAGGCAACAACGAGGAGGTGTACGATGTGGAGATGCTCAACAAAGATCTCCTAGAGGCTCATCACTATACCATCAATAGTGTGCAACAGGTGAATGCCTCGCTAAAGGGGGAGATTAAAGAGCTACACAACGAGACTGTTCATCTTGTTAAGAAGAATAATAAGTTGAGGGCACCATATTGGTGGCGCCGATGTCCACGCCGGCAAGGCCATTTTTTCCATGCCATAACTAGGCTTTTCTGCACTAGTGCATGCAATGTTCCCCTTCACCTCCTCTTTCTCAAACGCCATCTTAGCAAAGTTTAATTTCAAAATTTTGAGCTCATTCTCCATCTTCCTCTTTTCTTCTCATATCTTGAAATATTCTTCAGCATTGACAACATTTTGTCTAAGCCTATCTCTATTCACTTCCTCATACATGCTCCATAGCTTTGCTAGGCACATTTTTAGAGACGTTAGCCACTCTTGATCAACTCACTCCAGGTAAGAACACTTTCGTTCATCCTGTAATATTTAAAGCTAAATCAGTTACAATTGTAGGGAAAAAATGAGTTTCTAGGAATTTAGAAAACCACCATGTACGTATCTTAAAAAACTAAAGAAACGCATTAATTATGACATATCTTCTCAAAAAGTTCAATGTGCAAATGAATTAATTCATACTGAGGCAACAACCAAAGTCAGCATATCACAAGCTAAAATTAATTGCAACAACGCTACAAGTTCTTAGCCATTCAAAACTTGTTGCTGGCCTACAAAACCTTGCGCTTAGAGGCTCAACAAAGTATACAAGAACAAAGTTGTGTAGTAGACATCAAAGGCCTATCTAGAAAATCCCCAAAATTGTATCTCCCTAAAAAAATACTCCCTCCGCCCCGAATTATTTGTTGTAGAAATGGATAAAAATAGATGTATCTAGAACTAAAATACGTCTAGATTCATCCATTTCTATGACAAGTAATTCCAGACAGAAGGAGTATAACTTTTCATCCTCAAAGCATAGTCGTTCCGCCTAGTTTTAGTCTAGACATGCGGCTTCTCAGGATATTTAGGCGGTCACTCGACCTTCCTCTTGGTGCCAAATAACCCCTCGCCATCGTCGCCCCCGTCGTCTTAGTAGCACCCCCATTGGTGAAGGAATTAAATCACAACATCGTCACATTGCCCAGCGAACCTCTTCTACGCCTTATCCTCACTTGATGGCACCAAAATCGGCTTTTTTGCCACCAATGAGCCTGTTGTCCCCTAACTCCGCTCGGTTGCCGCCAAGGTCATTTTTTTCCCGAAAACCGATGGGCCGACCTTCGATATGGCGTAGGAAGCTCAATCACCATCCTTGGCCGGTCGGCATTGCTGTAGTCGGCAAATTAGACCGCCACCGCTACCCCTACTTCCCATCCACGTTCATCGCCACCACGCTCGAACCGTCAATGTGACATGCTAGGTGGCGTCATCGGTGTTCTCCGCTGCATTGGCCCTCTAGTCGGGGCTTCACTACCCGCCACCATCACACCAACCCCGTCCGCACACAAGATGTTTGTCAAATTGCCACTGCATTTTTTTCATCAATGGAAGTTCTCAAATGGATTATTAAACTCTCTTCTGTTTAGATAAAGAGGTTGTGGGAGATGATATTTGATGATTCATCTTTGGAGGAGGAAGAAGAAGGTGATGAATTGGAGTTGATGGTCGTGGTGGTCATGATGGAGGATATTATGACACCAAGACACGGTTCTCATTTTGGTCAAGACTATTTCTTTGAGATAAGGTCATGGGTCATTTTTGTCTAGTGAGGGATTGCTTGCGCCGAATGCATTATATCCCACTTACAATTCCCAATGCACTTGTATCTCTCTAACACCATTGCAAAAGATGTGGAGAAATATAATCCTTGGTTTCAACCGAGAAGGAATGCAGTGAAGAGCAACAAGTGCAACTTCATTGGTTAAGATTATAGTAAGTCGTGTGAGTCCTCGCTTATGGATGCCCGAACGATTCCATTAATGACTATGTTTGTATTGGGGAGGATATCATATCTCAAATGTGTGAGACGATTCTAAGCAGCTGTGATCAAGATCTATGGATTGGAGTACTTGAGGGTTCCCACTGAAGAAGATACCGAAAGTATAATGGCGAAAAATGAAGAGGGAGGTTGGCCAGGGATGCTTGTATCAATTAAATGTATGCATTGGACATGGAAAAAAGTATCATGTGGCATGGGAAGGATAGTACCGAGGGCATGGCCACGATCCAACCATCATTCTTGAGGCTGTTGCATCACATGATCTTTGGATTTGGCACACATACTTTGGGATGCTTGGCTCTCACAATGATCGCATTCTCCTCCAGCGACCTGCATGCCTTGTTGTCGATGACAATCCACTTTGCAACTATGTTGTCACTGGCCATGAGTACAACATGGTTACTACCTTGACGATGGCATCTATCCTCCATGGGCCACATTTATGAAGAGTATGGACAAACCTAAAGGTAACAAGAAATCTCCCTTTGCAGATTGCCAATAATCTACTAAAAAGATGTCAAGGGAGCTTTTAGTGTGCTTCAAAAACACTTCACGATTGTCGATGGCTCTTTTGAGTATTTGAAACCTAAGACCCTATGACAGATCATGACAACATGTGTTATCTTGCACAACATGATTATTGAGGATGAGAGAGAGAACCTAGATGAATTTGGGTATCTCTTCAATGGGCACTCCATGAAGTCGGAACATGACCCAAACAGGATTGAGGCCTTCCCTCAAGCACACCGAACGATCGAGAAGCGTCAAGCTCGCGATCTGCTTCAAGAAGATTTTATTAAGCGTCATTGATACCTTTAGAGCATCTTCAACAGACGTGCGGTAGGGTGGCACACCAAAAAAAATTTGCAGCGCTAAAATAGCGTTTTAGCGCGCGCGGGAGGGTGGTTGCTTTTTCAGGCGCTGTAAAATTTAGCATGCCGCTGTAGCGCTTCATCAGACGTGGTAAATCCAGCGCGCGCGCCCAGCCGGCGCTTGGAGCTGGAGCTGGCGCACAAAATACCGAGAACGCTGGAGCTGGTGCATGAAATATAGGGCACGCGCTGCAGTTTTTCCCAGCGCGCTGAATGTTGTTTATTGCGCGCGGGATTATAGCGTGATTGCTGGAGCGCTATTTTTGGTCGCGCGCTATATATCCGTTTTATCCAGCGCGCGGCTTATTCAACGCATCTGTTATATGCTCTTACAGCATATCATGTATTCATGTTCATTTAGATTCTTAGTTCATTTGGACCATATGTTGTGTTTCACTTTGAATGGTTATGTTTGGGAATATTAAATTCTTATATATTTGAATTGTGTGTACATCAACATTCAAGTTTATTAAATAATATGTTCTAATAAGTTTGAAAAGGTTTAGAAAAACTGGCAAAATAAAAGAATAGGAAAATGAGATAGAGAAAATGTTTTGAACTTTTAGGATAGGGGATCTCCTAGAGATGCCCTTATCTTGTTTAGTTTAGTTTTTTTGAATTGTTTAGTTTGTTAGCTAGTTGCTTCTATTGTATAGGGTGATTCACCTTAGTTGCATTTCTACGAAACTAACACTAACTTAAACTTTGTAGTCATCTATTCACTCCTTGGTCTTTGATCCTTAAGTTATTATCGGCAGATCCTACCGAGAGCGACTGGATGTCAGAACCAAATGCTTTGACCATATCCGTAGTTTGTTGAGATTGTAATGTGTACTTACGGAACAATTGATGGGTGGAGCAGTAAGGTTCGTTTTTCCTCACTTTTATGTAATGAATCCGTAGTGGTACTCGCCTGATATTTGTGTAATCAGGTAAGCTTCACAATTCATTAACGGTTTATTGCCATTTCAGTAGTACTGCCTACCAAGTTATATTGAGAATTTGGTTTCCACGTGACAAATGTGGAGGCTTCATGGCATATAACTTACCACCCGACCTTGATGGTATTCCCTCAACCTCATGGTTCGGGCAGAGGAAGCAGGGCTGGGGCTTCAGTTACCGCAGCCCCTGCTGAGTCCACCACACACAGCGAGGTACAGATAAGTGGTACTACCCCAAATGCTCAACCCACGTTTGACCGAGCTCTGCCTTCATACTCTATGCTCCAGAATGTAATCTAGCTACAAGAAGCAACGTACCCCAAGCACAACATTTACTTCCAATTTTCATGAAGAGCCAAAACACACACCAAACCAGTTGAATGCGTGCCGAAACCAGGTACCTGAAGACGGAAGTACCAAAAACCACGCACACTCACTCAACTCAACCGTTGGGAGAGGTTTTTACTCTCCAAGAATTCAATCTCCCAAAGCAGCAAGCAAGCGGTAGACGACCTACTTCTGTTCCGAACTTATGAGATCGTAGCCAGTACCGCGTTCCGTTCAGCGTGGAATCTTCGTAGGCACACGCGAATGCCGCAGGCGAAGCAAATGCGCGCGTCAGGGAGGGTACGCGAGGTGATTCTCCGTAGGATGTTTAGCAGTTTTGGTGGATGCGCCTGCTCATCGATCCGTCCGGAGATTTCCTTCTCCCCCTCTCGTCGAGGACGTAGTACCTTCGTTTAACACGCCGCGCGGAGAAAGCACCTCACTGTCGGTCTCCGGGGCACGCCCGCCCGCGCACATGCCGCACGCAAGGCAGGACGGTGCGTAAATTGGGTCCGCCGTACGCATGGATCGTTTACCAGCTGCATGCTGGGCGCAGCTTCCGGCAGGACTTATTAATAAGAACTCGACCGCCCAGGATCCATCCATCCAAGTACCGCCACCGCCGATTAAGTTAAAGTGAGGCATTGTGAACATTCCAGCCCGGTTTGATGCATGGACGACCGCCAGATCTCGCACAGCAAGGTGACAGGTACTTTCTGCGGCACGATACAGTGATCGATCGATCGATAGATGCACGTACTTAGGCTCGACCGAACCGGGGCCAGGCCGTTTGAATGCACGCGCGCGAGCGATCGCACTTACAGCACTGTAGCGTGCAGTGCAGTGATAGTTAGCCATCGTACAGCTACAGCTAATAACTCGGCCCCATCATTCATTTGGCAAAATCGACGAATACTGCGCACCTGCTAATGAGATCGCCAGACAGCGTTAGTAATAAGGCGGTGCGTATTTATTCGTCCATTCGTCGCTGTCACGACGCTGTGACGTCGTTCGTCGTATGTGCTTGTTGTGCATGCACGGAGAGGAACAAGCATGCACGCATGGGTCCTCTGATCTTGAGCCTACAGGGGAATTGTTGCTTTCGTGGATCCATCTGCCAGCGACGATCTGGCCTCGCGGCCATATCGCCCGGAACCAACATGCCCATCTGTTTCTGGGCGCTAAACTGCCCGGACAGCGAAAGCAGCTCACCAGCAAGCAAGTAGCTAGCTGCCTGCCTGCTTGCGCGTGAAATGCTCAAAGAAAGAAAGGCCTGTATTGCATGGAGACATGGTTCTGCACGCATTATTTGCACTACATTGCCTCCCTGAGGCATGAGCAGTGGCGCTCTTGGTCGCACACTGGAGCAGAAGAGAGAAAAGAAAAATCCACAGGAACAATCTCCAACATCACGCCATGTGCATGGATGGGGACAGGACGGAGACCAACCCCTCGGGCGCAGTTGCAAATGTGTTAAGTGGATGCACACATAATGCCCAAGGAGCGGGTGACCTGCATACTACAGTACAACTTATTAGATTGCGAACGCCCACCACACCACTAGCCATGCACTGTGCATGCATGGCTCGTGGCCGGCTGGCCCCGCCTATCTCATATGGCCCCCGCCGTTTCCGTGGCCTGGTCCAACTACCGACAGTCACAATTGCACCTTGCCCACGGATTGACCACCATATTACCCACCCAGTCCTTCTCTCTTTTCTTTTCAGAAGGAAACCCTATCTATCCATCCCTGTTAATACTATACCACTACCAGTACTTCAGTACAGTACAGTACTGGCGTACAGCAGTAGACTACATGTTGTTATCCCGTGCTCACTGTGGCGCACACGCATACCTAGGGCATCTACGCCAGCATTGAGGATTTGATAATCGGAGCGCCAGATTCCGTGTGCAGACAAGGATGATTTCTAAATTAATGATGTGGACATGGGGAAATGACCGGTGAGTCAAAGGGTAGTACATGCCACTGAATTCTGCAATTGATAAAACTGACAATGGAAGCCACTACGGAACAAACCTGATTTGATCTAGCAGGCAGCATAAAATAGCACGATGCCGACAGGGAATGTGATTGTATAATGATTATGCTAACAAGCCCAGTTTATACTTGGACCAATAGAGGTTTTGTTTGAGGAGAATATGGATGACTAAGCAGTCACTGCATTCACAAGGAGCTAACGCAGGAGAAGAATATCATCATTGTTTTATATATATATATATATATATATGTATGACTGACAGGCCAATTGGGATGCCACAGCAGGACTACATGGGTGCCCCTCTTCCTCCGGGTGACAGCTGTTCCGCGGAAACCATAGAACTGGATCTCCCGAATCGGGTGACGACGAAGACTTTGCTGCCGTTCTTCCTCCTGGGGGCATCGTCTTGGAGCAGAGGTTCACTGGATAGGCCAACAGGTGGAGTGGTGTTACATCGACTTCATTGAAGACGGTGGGTCTCAGCGGCGTGGAGCAATGGAGTCTTAGAGTTGGACGCGGATTTCGACTAGCGCAGACTGGTGGTGCTGTTTGATGTTGTAGTGACGTCAACGGCGGATAGGACTGGCAAGATCTATGAAGTAATTCCTTCTGAAGACGAGATGGCGGAAGATGGCGATTGCGGATCCTAGAGCGTGCGCAGGCGGTGCACGTTATGTGACACCTAGACTAGATGGTCTTAAGGCCAGTGGATTAGATTGTGTATGTTATGCGGACAAGGCACATCTGTATACTTGTAGGTGTAGCGATTTTGTTCGCCTAGAAGGTGGCTTCGGGTTGATCGTTGTATTCATTTTGTCAAAACTCACGTAAATAATTAATAAAGATGGATGTGTGCATCATTCTGATGCAGAGCCCTGGGGTAATCGTCCTTTTCAAAAAAAAAAAAATAGGACGCCACAGCAAGACTACGGGGCTGTTTGGTTCAAGGCTTTTTTTTTTGAAACAAGGCAAAAGATTTGCCATTTTTTTTCATTGTTTTGATGTAGCTTACCACTCATGCCAAGTGGTAAAAGATTTGCCATTTCATTGATTAAGAAAGGAGTTATCGAACAAGGGCCGCAAGGCGGCAAAATAAAATGTCTACTCTCGCGGCATTACAGCACTCATGTGCTTTGCACCCGCCACTGCCCAAAGAGACACCTTCTCTTTGATCTTACAGATTAGGACCATGGAAGGGATGGCTGTGTTTCGAAAGACCCTAGCATTACGCTCTGTCCATATCTCCCATGAGATAAGCATCATCAAGGAGGCTAGCGCCTTAGGGGAGCCAAGGCGAATCTGAAGGTTGTCGTTCCACCAGTCTTTCACCGAAGTCCTCGTCTGCCATATCGTCGTAGAAATGTGGTGCATGCCAAGCCACATAAGAATATGGTTCCAAATGCGGATGGTGAAGCGGCATTGGAAGAGGAGGTGGGCCGCTGACTCCTGGCATTGCTTACAAAGTGGGCAGAGGCCACAGTTTGGCCATCCGCGACGTATGAGACGATCCGATGTCCAAATCCTGTTTTGAAGGACTAGCCAAGCAAAGAACTTGCACCGAGGGGTGGCCCAAACCCTCCACACAGAGTGAACGAGATCGGACGATGTGAGACCCTCAAATTGTGCCTTGTAAGCAGACGAAGCAGAGTACACCCCATCCTTGGTGAACTTCCAGGTGATGGAATCTTCTATGTCATCATTCAGAGCGATCATGGATATCTTCTCCCAGAGGTCAGCAAACTGTTGGACGTGTGCAAACGATAGGCCATTGGAGGTGTCAATGAGGGAGATCCAGCTGTTGTTGGTGAGGGCTTGCTGGACGAAGGAATTCTTCTTGCGGGAGATGGCAAAAATATTCGGCGCCAAGTCACAGGGGCAGAGACCATGCAACCAAGGGGAGTGCCAGAATCTGGCCGTGCGCCCATTTCCCACAATCACCACTGTAGCAGCCGCAAAAAATTTGCGGTCGTCCTTGGTGCATGGAGACCCCATGCCAACCCAAGGCTTGCTTTTGTCCACCCACTCGAAACCATAGCCATCGAAGTCGGAGGGCCTTAGCGAATTTGTTCAAATTAAGCACACCCAAGCCACCAAACTGTTTAGGCTTGCAGACGAGGTCCCAATTGATCTTGCATGACCCTCCCGAGACTTTGTCGGTACCCTCCCAAAGGTAAGCACGCCGAAGTCGGTCAATTACGTTAAGAATCTCCACGGGGATGTCGAGAGACGTGAGATGATAAATTGCAATGGCCGTGAGGACCGCCTTTACAAGCACCACACGCCCAGCAGTAGCGACGTGTCTTCCCTGCCATGGTGGGAGCTTGCATGCGACCTTGTCCACAAGGTGTTGAAGATGAATGCTCTTGAGGCGCTTGACCGATAGCGGAAGGCCAAGGTACCGCATCGGGAATGCCGTGCGCACCGCCGGGAAGGCCTCGAGAATGTCATCCAAATTTATGTTGTCGCAGCGAATAGGAGCCACCAAACTTTTGGTACAGTTGGTCAAAGTTTCTTCATTGGAGCCTCTACATGCCAGGGGCCTCTTTGGTTGGCGAGATTTCAAAAGGCATTACGAGGGGGAGATGTATGAATTATATGGCATAGCATTTTAAAATTGTAATGAAAGAAAG
Source organism: Triticum dicoccoides (assembly GCF_002162155.2). Lineage (NCBI taxonomy): Eukaryota > Viridiplantae > Streptophyta > Magnoliopsida > Poales > Poaceae > Triticum > Triticum dicoccoides. The sequence goes on along the minus strand of NC_041391.1, from coordinate 526,682,924 downwards.
TTTCTATGATATTTGACTTGATTGAAACACCAGCCATTGAGCTAGCACTCAGTTCTCACATGTTGAAATAGATCATATAGGAAAAATATCCTTTAGTTTTCAACCATACAAATCAAATAAGGTTTATATAGAAGAAATAATAATCTTGAACATGTAAGACATATTTTCTCTGAAATCTCGGAACCAAAGAGGCCCCAGATCGGTTCAAACACAAGGTTTTGGTCTCACTTGACTTTGCAAAGCCTAGATCGGATCATGTGAAGTGCACTATTTAAAGATTAGTTCGGCAATATCTATACTGGATCCTCAAAACTTTCAGGCTTAGCATACTTTTTTTTTTTGAACCGGAGGCAAAAATTTTGCCTCATCAATTAATTAAGAAGAAGAGAATTGTCCAATTAATTATGGAAAATCGGGCAAAAACCATTACAAACGTACCACAGACAAACTACTCACATGACATGAA
>NC_041391.1:526670846-526682239 GCF_002162155.2 Triticum dicoccoides | reverse complement strand
GCGGCGCCCCGCAGTCCGGCGGTGGCGGCCCTCCTTCTTCACCCGTCGCTGGACCCCGGCTCGGGTGAGCGGTCCTGGCGGCGGAGCCCTTCGGCCGGCGGCGTTCCGGCGCGGATCTGGACGGCGGCGATGCGGAGGCGTTGCCCCTTGGCGGCGGTGACGGCCCATGGCCTGCGGCGGCCGGCGGCGCTCGGCTGGCCCAGATCTAGGCCCTACGGGCCCGATCTGGGTCGGGGCGGGCCTGCTGGTGGCCGCAGTGGGCTGTTCTCCGGTGGTTTCCGGCGAGCTCCTCGCGACAGGGACGGCGGCTGCTGTGCCGCGACTGCTGCAGCACGGCGGCGAAGCTTCACGGGCCCACGCAGGGCCTGGCCGGACAGGGGGTCTGGTGTGCCTCTGCTGCTATGCCCGGTCTGCTACCGCCTAAGCCGGTGGAGGTTGTTCCCTCCCTCGTGGCTGCGGTGCTGCCGGTCCTTGTCTTCGGGTGTCTCGTTTGGATCCGGCCGGCCTCGCTTCGTTGGCCGTGGTGAGACGACGGCGGTGTCCTCGTGACTGTTCGCGCATGTTGGTGGGCGGCGGGTGTGGTGGAGCCGAAGGTTGGTCCTGGGTGGTGGGCGCGAGAGGTCGGGAGAAATCCATGTCGGGTCTTGCCGGCACCAACGCGGTGACGCCTGCGGGCGCCACCATCCTTCTTGAAGGGCGTCGGGTGACCCTCTCCCCCCTCTACCCTCCGTGTACCGGGAGAAATCCTAGGACTCGTCCGGGCAGCAGCGTCGTCATCGTCGCATTCCTTCTTGAAGGTGGTGCTTGGTACACGGCAACTCGGTGGCTTTGGAGCGTGGTGGTTATCTTCGGTGGGCGCAACGATCGCGGTGTGCCGTAGCTTTCGTCGATCCGGCGTTGTTGGCATTTCTTCTCTTATTTTCTCTTGTTATTTCTTTTGGGCGTGCTTGTGTTGTTTGCCCCAGCGTGGATCGGATTGTTGTATCGGGTGGTTGCTATATCAATATAGCGGGGCGTAAGCCTATTTCGGTAAACCCCACAACGACACATATGTACGCCCCTCCAAACTAACAACAACCAAACTCGACATTGCTACCACGCCAAGTGACCCAAGAAGAACAGCTCGACACAAGACATCATGCTCCTCCCAAACAACAAAGGCAACCCACTCCAAGAGGACGAGCTGAGAGATCGGAGATCATCCATCAAGCAAGCACATTCGTCCTGCCTATGGCACCACTCTTGCCTTTGCCGACCTTCTTTGATTTGCCCCTTATTGGCGTCCCAATTAGGAGGCAAGCAATTGACCTACCCAAACCAGGTCTAGCAACCTCCACACTGGCAAGCAAGTCACAAAGCTCCTTTGCGAAGAGAGCATTAGAATTTGGAGCAGGTGCCGACACACTTGACTCGATGGTCATGCCACTCATAGGCACCACTTGCTCGATGGTCACACGCGAGGGAAGGGCAGCAATATCTGAAACTCCATGCTCCACGACGCTGAGTGCTAGGCCGCCTGACACTTGACAAGGCTCCACGGGGGGTGGTGAGGGCACCAGGGCCACCTCTGAAGCCTGGAGAGATCCCAACTTGAGCTGCTCCGTCGGCAGAGGCGAAGCAGGTTTCCCACACAATATCTGTAGCTCGAGCATGATCTGCAGCACCGGAGACACAACCTCAGCACAGGCCTCGCCCTCAAAGCCTGTCAACACAGAGGGCGTCGAACTGGACCCAGCACGAGGCGAGAAGCTACCGAAGAGCTCTGCATCTTCCTCATCCACGAAGCCAACAACAGACTCAAGCATGGGAGCCGGTGCAACAGGGAACCTTTGCAAAGCAGCCTCCGCACGCTCTAAAAAGCTCCCAACACGCACTAACCAGCCCTGCAAAGAGTCACCGACCTCACGAAGGGGCTTAATTGCCTCCTCCACATCCTTCCAGGTGGAACTCGAAGCAATCAACAAGGAAGGCAATGAATCCTGACAAATAGTCTTCATGTTGCATAGTGCCTCATGGATCCCTGATGTTGGTGGAGATGCAACAACTGAAGCCCAAGAATGGGTCGGCGGCCGAGCAGAACATGAAGCATGCGGCGACGGTGCCGGCTTGCAGCCATCCCGTGCACGGCGTCCCGAGCAGAAGCATTGATTACACCGGATCGAACTCGTGCATCCGGCTGTCCGATGGCCTTTTGCGAAGCAACGAAAACATCTGTTTCTGAGCCACGCAGGTGGCCGGGGACGTTGCTGAGGCATGAAAGCCAAATGTGGCGGAGGCTCCAAGCGCACACGGCGGGACTGGACGAGCTTCCAGCCTGCAGCCTCCTCCACACAAGTTGAATCTGGCCTGGTGAGCAAGTCAGCATCGGCAGCGGGGACATGGGTGCTGGAGCTCAACACGGCAGCAGGTGGGCGGTCGCCGTCTTGGCAGGGCAGCGCTGCCGGCGGCCCAGGAGTTGTCTCCGGCACCTCAATAGCGACGTCCTCAGGGCCCAAGCTTGGCTGCGGCGGCGGGAAGACATGTCCTGCTGGGTCTGCCATGCAAGCGAACACAGGAGGTGCACGGGGCAGTTGGGTGCTTGGCGACGAGCAGAGGAGGCCGGAAGGTGCCGTCGTCCAGCCGGAAGTGCCACCGGCAACGAGGACGGGGACGGTTGGCGGCGGGGGTTGACTTGCCGGCACCGTGGGTGTGCAGGGGAGCTTGCGCGAGGCGACGCGTCCTTGAACGGACGGATCCGCCTTGCGGGCGGCGAGGGAGGCCACAGCGAGCGCAATGGCCGGAGCCGGAGATGGCGCGGCCGTCGCGAGCATTGGGGCGTCACGGACACGGGAGCAGCCAGCGACGCAGCTTACGCGGGGGGTGGACCTTCGAGGGGCGGAAGAGAGAGGACGCCGTGCTGATTGCAGATCTGGTTCCGGCGGCAGCAGGGGAGGCCGGGGGAAGGAGATCGGGCGGCGCCGCCGGGGACGCTCACCCGACGGAGGAGTCCATGAGCAAGCGCAGCTTTGAGGGCGAGTGAGTTGGGGATGCTTAGCATACTTAGAGTTACCCTGCTTCCTGCTCACAAGTCACAGCCTCGTAAACAATGATGTCCCGTCTCCTAGATTTCATACTTAACACGCTATCGGCTGATGGCCTGATTCCACTACTATGTCACTACTGCTTGAAATGCAAGAGCAGTGAGCATGTAGGTCATGACATTAGACATGGAGGCCTTGAACTCTGTGGCCTTTAATGCTTTGTCCCCGCTCAGAGTGTGGTCACATCTTGTTGAGGATTTTGAGAGCCATTCGTGGCAAGGCAGAGGCAGAGGGCCATCCAACAACAATTTACTCACCTTGGTACAAAAAACCAGTGGCCATTGTCTGCATTGCATGGTATGGCCATGGGCCCTATGGCGAGACTACACAGGACTAAGGTGGATTGGGACGAAGCAGCTGGTGTCCCCATGGAGGCACTCCAGCAATTTCTGCCATGAACATAAACTGAGCTTGATGTGCATGCAAGGGGAAACTGTGGGAAGCCAAGATTTGACTCAACAGGCCCACTCTACTCCGGGCACTTACGGCTTTCAGACACCACATGTAAGCTAGCGCCGGACCATGTCAGCATGCGTAGCATGAGCCATTAGTTGTTAGCATGTTGAAAAATAAGAACATGCATGACGAGATAACAGGCAACTCTGTCCTAGAGGACCTTAGACTACGACCATAGTATCAACTATCGGTGAGGGATCATATGATCGAATTTTCAAGCTAGTTGGGCAGATGAGAATGTCTTTCAGGAGTGTCTGATGGGCAGACATCAAGGCAATAGATGGATTCCTACCAGAAGATTATTTTCTTGAATTAGGCGACATAACAAGTTGGAGGTTGGAACTCATGGTCTTTTCCTCATTAGGACGCAGAATATTTATCTTTGAATAAGACTCACTAATAAGGGATGACATGAATCTAAAGGAACTTTATAGTTTATGCGCACTAACATTTTATATGATGCGTACCTTCGCCTCAAGGCTGAGCACTGGCAAGTTAGGAAACTGGATCTTCATCATTGGGACGACTGACATGGTAGCCGAATTGAAAACAGAAGAGGTGGGCACAAGTGCAGTATTGGGTCTTGACAAAGCTTCAGTCAGCACTCGCCCGTTAATCATCATGGACACCAAAGAGTGGCAGCAAAGAGAATCCTTCTTTTTAACTTGTCTTTAAAGACATGCTATGATTTGATGGCATGTATTTTTCTTTGAGAACATACACAAAAGAATGAAAAGAGAATTGAAAAGGTTAGAAAAGATCTTAAATCTTTCCTCTGGAACCCATCATCAACTTCCCATGGAGGAATGGCCTCTTTGCCAAGGCAAAAAGCCATAATAGCCGTGAAAAATCATACCAAACTGTCATGCTAATGGTTCCTCTAGGCCTTCACTACTGTGTTTTCAGAAACTCAAGGTGGAGCAAAATGATGGCGGCAGGTGAGTAAAGTATGTAACCAGTGCACTGGGCTATTTTGTGTGTCCCACCGTCACAGCATAATTTACTATACTATATGTAAACCGAATGATACCTAATTTGCATATTTCGTCAAAGCATAAAGACAAGAGACAGCACGCCGTTCTCCCTGGGGTCCTGGACTACCTGGAGTCTTGCTAGGAATTTGCAAAGATAACTTTACTTCCACAAATAGAAGCCACTCACCAGACAATTAGTCAAATTACCTACTTGGCTAACCAACCACTACTTCTAAACCAACTATCATTGGCTAAGCAAATATTGTATTTCCACGCAGTTAAAGGAGAAAGTAAATCTTATATGCCAGATTTTAGTAGATCGGGATCTAACAACTACTCCCTCACTTCCTAAATACAAGTCTTTGTAGAGATCCTACTATGGACTATATACGAAGCAAAATGAGTGAATCTACACTCTAAAATGCATCTATATACATCCGTATGTGGTTCATAGTGGAATCTCTACAAAGACTTATATTTAGGAACGGAGGGAGTATAATTTGTGACTGAATTGTTCATCTTTATTCCTTCTGTTACACCCACTTTCAATAAAACACGATTGATTCGAGCATTTGGGCTTCAATATACATTATCACAAAGAATCTACTTTATTGCATATGAAACATAACAAGTAGTTATGCTAGTGATTTCTAGTCAGCATCAAGTATTAACAAATCTGGAAACAAATGTACATCTTTGATATTAATTTCCTGTCAGCATCAATCAATTAATTGCTTTTCAAGTTATAAACACACTGGAGACAAATAATACTGGGAACAACACACTGGAGTCAAATAATATTGTGAACAATAATGACATAAAAATAAGAAGTTTGATGGCCTTGATGACGAGAGATTACACAAAGTATGAAGACAAGTAGAAAGTAGAATGGTTTGTCAGGCGATACAGTAATTTCATATTTGCATCTATTTAAGCATTCTAGGTACATGTGTGTCTGTGGAAAAAGAATGAAAGAAACTGTAAAAGTTATAGACTAACCTCTTTACAGTGGAAAGCCTAGAAAAAAGGAGATAAGTGAAGATGTACAACTAAAGAACATCAGAAACTGTCTGCCTACTCTTTTCAGGTCCCCTACCACAAAGGTAACCTGGCAAATGCAATCAAGAATCCAGCCAAGACAGTGCCTCTATTGGAGGCCTGCGGAAAGAATTGCTTATGAACCATCCATTACCGACTGACCTACCAACAAACAGGAAACCTTGGCTCGAAGGAGTTGTCAGCTTCCAGAAGTTAAGACTGATGTTTGTTAACATATGTGGTGTTAGCACCAATTGCCTTGTTATACTTCATCGAGCATGGTGACTAGCCAAGTCACTGTCCTCCTGGAATCTACAAGAGATTTCCAGCTCATGATTCCCTCTGGGAAATGATGGGCCAAGAATTTTCAAGCGCTTTGGCCCAAGCTCTACAGATGGAGATAGGTAGTTGCAGCCATTATGTTTTTGGCTGGAGGCAAATTCATCCTCCATGATATTTGCATCTAGTTGATGTAACATCTTCAATTTGGTTGGATGTACTGAGTCATCTCCATTTCCAGAAATAAAGTCAAGACAATGTCTAGAATGATGGGTATGGACATGATCAATTGTGCCACAGGATACTTCCACTAACTTCTGTTGTTGTCTGTCATCTGCATGGATTTTCTTCAACCGTTTTAATACCTGGAGTTCGTAACAGGGAGATGCCCTTAGTAAGATAAAGCAGTCAATGTGAAGGTAAATATTGGATATTCTGGGTAAAATATATTGTTCATTGTTGGAATCAATCCATGAAATGAACTTGCCGTTCACTAACTAGGTCTAGTTACAAATCAAGAACAAATACCCTTATTATCATGTCCCTTCAGATTTATGCAATGATTACAAGTTGTGGAATGCAAATCTTAATTTACTCTTTGAGGTTCAGTAAACAGTTTAGTACATGCTGGATTGAAGCTAAGCACTTAGGCCCATTTATGGAAATAAGGTCATAATTTTGATTGCCCAATTAGCACAGCACCTTATTATCTTGTTTAGGTGAAATAGAATAAACAGTTGGTGTAAAATGTTAATTATATAAGAATAATAAAAAATATATAGAACAGTGATGAACTGAGGATTCCAGCAAGGCTATCGCAACTGAATTCTCGTCTCAAAATTCTTGTCTTAGATTTGTCTAGATACGGATGTATCAAGTCACATTTTAGTATTAGATACATCCGTATCTAGACAAATGTAAGACAAGAATTTTGGGACGGAGGGAGTAGATAGCAAAAGTGCTCCAGGTACACTGCAAATTAAGTCTAAAATAACACCACTCTACACATTCTAGACACTCGGGGCCCTCCCGTTTGCGCGTCCCTCGCGTCGCCCCCGCCCTGGGCGACTCGGGGGCCTCCAACCCTAGGTACCGCCGCCGCCCCCTCCTCCCCTCCTTGCGCCGCCGCCGGGTGACGCCGCCGGGTGAAACCTGCGTGGCAGACGGCGGCGGCGGGGGGATTCCCTCTCCCGACTCCCCTTCTTCCGCGGGCGGCGGATCTAGGCGGCAAGCGGCGGTGTCCTGTGGCGGCAGGCCTCGGCGAGCGGTGGCGGGGCGCGGGGCACGGGGCGGCGAGCCTCGACAGGCGGTGGCGGCTGCGCGCGGGGCAGACTCCGGGGTGGCGGCGCGGGCTTGGATCCATCGCGGATCTGATCCTGTGGGCGCGGCCTCGGCCTCCCCTGCTCGGCCGGCGGGTCTCGGTGGGGGGGGCTTCTCCGTGCTGAGATCTGGCAAGCGGGATCATCCAGATCCCGGCAAGGACGGCGGCGACCCGTGCACGAGAGATGGAGGTCTTCGATCAGATCTGGGTGAAAACCTGCTATTGGCTATTGCCAAGGCCGGCGATGGCGAAGTTGTCTGCGTCATTCCCTTCCTAAAGGCATCGCCGTGGAGATGTTCAAGGCCACTCTCTGCTACCTCCTGGAGAAACCCTAGATCAGTAGATCGGATGACGGCGGCTCTCTGGTGTCGTTTCCCCCCTGGGGGCGTCATTCTTGGAGGTGCACACGGACTCGAGGGACTAGAGGACGGCGACTCTGGTGGAGCGGTGCTTCATCTTACACATTGATGGTGGCGGATCTCGACGGCATGGTGCTGTGGAGACTCGGTGCCTGATGCGCGGAGATGGACTCGTGCAGGAGGAGGATGCTGTCTGGCGTCATGGGGGCGTCGATCGCAGAGTGGCCAGACAAGGTAGAAGCCTCAATATGATCTGAAGACGGACCTGTGGAAGATGGCGGCGACGACACACGAGTGCGTCTGACCGGATTGTGCCCCAGACCCGTATGTGGCTCGGCTGGGGCTTCCGAATATGTTTCGGCTTCCGGCTTTTGATGTTAGGCTTAGGTGAGTGGTTTGGGTAGTGGCCCAGCTAGCACCCCTTCATCATTTTGGATAGGAGTAGCGGCATGTGTTGCCAAGACGGTGGATTCAGGCACATTGTTGTAATACTTTGTAAGGTCCTCGAGAATAATCAATAAAGTGGCCGTATGCATCTCCCAGATGCAGAGGCCGGGGGTCATCCTCCTTTTCTAAAAAAAACACATTCTAGAGACTGACAAATCCTCTGAGATTAACCTCTCACCAAGTCACCATTAGTTTCTAGTGCTACCGAAGTTATAGTGCAAACATACTAGTGACATCATCAATATATAAATATAAATGCAGAGGGAAGAAATATACATGAGTGGCGTCACAGAAATATCTGTACCTGATTCCCTGTGAAAGTTTTTATGGTTGAATCTTCTGTATGCCTTCTCTCAGGAGTTATGCCAGACCTTCTCTTCACCCTAAATACCTCACAGTCAGAATCATCAGCATCTTCTGCAGCCAATTTTTCAGAAGAGCATGTTTGATCAGGCGCAGACGAAGGGTATGCATTAATGATTGTGGTTTGAGGAGTAAATCCATTCTCAGGACAAGAGCTAGCGAAGATCCTTCTGTTAGTACTTGTGCACTCCTACAAATATAAAGTAATATGAACATATTTTAGTTGCCACAATACAGTACAGCAACATAAAGAAACACAGGACTGAGCCTTACATCACTTTGTGTAGAATACTCATGGGGTCCAAAACAAAATGTTATTGTTGATGCATCAGGATATGGCTTGTTCAGATCATATCCAAAAACATGTGTCTCTGAAATGCTATGAACTTCAGGTGGTGCATCTATGTGAATCTTGCAGTATGGGAAGTATTCAGCATTGTGACTAATGCGGTTGAAATAAGAATGTGTGCTAGAGCCACGAGACATTTGCTTTCTGACAGCATCGACTATTCCCTTTTCCTCTTCAAACTTTTTTGACAGTGCCTCCAACTCAATAATGTCTTTTCTCACAAATACAGCACGATCATGGCTGCAAGGGCACTTCCTAATCTCTTCCTCTTCAAAAGCAAGGTAAACAAGTAAAAAAAATGCCTCAAGAAAGGTTGATATCTGCGCTTAATGTTAAAAAGTTCTTACCATGACAAAGGCAAATTGCATCAACTCTGCAGTTACACATAACATGGGCTACATAGCAGTCACGTTTACATATGCTACAGAGAACTGTGGCATCAATATCTGCTTTATAGTGCGTGCGAGCACCCATTTTCATAAGTGACCAACGGACACAATGCTGGAGCCGCATCAACTGCACAAAAGGGACTTTCATACAATGCTGAATGTGTGTATCTCCAGTTGATGTTGTCAAATCTTTATAACTAGGTGTAGAAAATTCATGATCAAGAAGTGCTGCCTCTTTACAAAGAAGTTCCTCATAAGGCAGTAATGGTATCCTCTTTAGAAGTGCATAACGTTGACTAGCAATTGCTCCAAGAGGAAACCATTCACCAACAGCGAAATTCACTGCCTCGCCGCAGTTAAAACCTGACATTGGTTGTAAACATTTCTCAGTGTTCATAAATTATCCAATGAGATAGATGTTAGAGGATGCTGGAAGATTACTTACAGCACAAAGTTGCAAGAAAATCTCACCATGGCTGAAACCTGAATGATATGCTCGAGGAAACGTGATCACAAACTCTCCCGGTTTCTGTATAGCTCTATAAACTGGAACGTGATGATGGAGCAGAATATTTGGAGGGAACATTGTTGTCTTCCCCAAAAGGATATCAAATGCTGCAGTTTCCCCTTCACCTGATAAAATTTCATGATCATATACATGCTCACGTACCACTTTCTCAAAATCTGGAGCAGCTTTTCCTGGGATCCCATACCATGTTTTTGAAGCACCACAGTGATGATAGTTAATGCTGCAAAGTGTTAAATCAGATTAGAATAAACAGAAGGTTCAGTCTGCACCATGCTGGAAAGCGTAGGAAGTGGAAACATGACAAAACTACTAATCATGCACCTGTACAAGTAATGGTCTTCCACGTGCCAGGCAAACATACTAAAGAGCATTCCGATATACAGCATTGGGTCAGTTACTCCCTGGAAATCAACAAAAATAAACAGTTAGTACTCAACAATGAAGGATGTGAATTCATCGATTCAGCATACTCACTGGAATTGCTGTTCTGAGAAGGCGCAGGATTGATTTGGACAACCGAGAAAGTTTCTGGATCAAATCACAAGATATTTTAATACCATAAATAAATGTAGCACATGCAACAGATATGATCATCTAATGGTTGAAATGTTAATGTATCAGGATAAGTAAACTTGAGAAAACATATAATTGCAAGTGTGACAACCATCTAACCCCAGGCTACACTCAACTCATACAGCAAAAGGAAATGCAAAGCAATCATATATTGTTGCCGTTGTGTAACTTCACAAAATAAAGAAATGCCAAATAAAGTGTTACCGAGTGAGGTTGGCACATGAATATTTCTAAATTTGGTAGATAAAAGAAGTACCTTCAAGTTCCATTTGCTTCTCCCAAGTTGGTCATTAGGAGAAGAAGAGAATGCACTACCATCAATATCGCATGCATACTCAACGGATTCCATCTTGCCAAATGCTATTTCATGCCAAAATTCTTCCTCCATATACCTTGCTGGAAGACAGGCAGAACTAGAGTATCTTCGAACAAATCCTTTATTTGCTATCTTCTCAAAATCTCGAAATGTGTACTTTCTGTTGACACAGACTCATAAATTATGCAGTGTACATGACAAACACAGCTCTGGGGCAGGTCAATAGATTAACAGACCTTCCGCTCATGAAGAAAGCAAACTTGTCATCCGTGGACCATTCAGCAAGACGGAGAGGCTGCACTCTGGTAGTAAACTTCAGCCCACCTTGTTCCTTCATAAGTACAGTGCCAACAGGTACAGAAGCACATATAGGTGAAACAATCTTGCATATACCTGGCAAAGCACATATATTCTCAGCGATTTGAAGAAAAAGCACAAATGACAGACGATTTGTTTCAAGACATTCGCTAGTTCCAAAAGGTTTGCTTTGGCAATGCTTGTTTTTGTGCGTGGTCAACTATTTCATGCAAGAGCACAAAACTCAGAAATAATCATGATATATTTATCATTTACAGTCATCATGAACATACACAAGCTAAATTGGAGGTGCAGCGTGATTTGGATGTAATATTAAAGAATAAAAAAAGGTGAAGAGAATATGCCAAAAGAGCCATTTCAATGGATTTGTTTTTGTATTAGAGAAAATTGCACTAGAAGCTCCTAAACTTGTGCAGTGAAATCACTTAGGTCTAAAAGCTTGTTTTGTGTATGGTCAACTATTTCATGCAAGCACACAAAACTCGCAAATAAACAAATTAAAATCCCTATTCTCCCAATGCATCAAACAAGAGATCAGAACAATCTAATATTTTTTGATTTGAGCGGTATCTTCTAATCTCCACCTTTAATCTGAATGGAAG